>NW_026562597.1:0-149375 GCF_027474105.1 Poeciliopsis prolifica | reverse complement strand
ATTCTGTTTGCCGGCACATTTCTGTTGCAATGAAAAAGAAAGCACAATGAAACATTCACTTGCAAATCTGGAATTTCATCTTTTATTGAGGAAAAGAGAGTGATGGAACGGGTGTGAGGAAGCATCATCTGGGGAAACTTGTTGATGGAGGCCAGGGAGGAGGAGATCCGGTGTAGGGATAATCAGAAAATAGTGCTGATGTTGTTTTTTTTGTTTGTTTGTTTATTTGTTTTTTATATAGAAGCAACTTGAAGGAAATAATTGGTTGTGTTGGAACACCAATTATTTAACTCATTTTCTTTATTACATAGTACATTAACGCACACCAGGTGTTAACCACCAGTTAATTAGAGTAAACTGCAACAGTAATGGAATATCACCATGCAACGTTAAAACTGGCAAAGCAGGCTCGTCCCAGCTTGTGAATCACAAAACGAAACGCATAGAGACGGTAAAGAAAAGTCACCTTAGTCCCGCCTTGAACTGTTTTGTGAAACGGATTAGAGACGAGTCACGGGAACGTGACAGCCAGTTCTCCGACTTCCAGCTGTGGTGTGTTCAGAAGGCAAATTTCATGAGCTTTCTAGTCAGGAATATGTCAAAAACACTCCCTGGAATCAGATTTTCAACCTGCAAAGTTTTAGATCTGCAGCAGATCCAAAGTGTGTGTTGCCAGCATGAAACATGCCGGACTTGTCCTACATTGTATCATATTGTACTGTAGGTAGACCCACACCAGCGAACAAATCTCCCCTGTCTTGCAACTTGCAAATCCAACTTGCTACTTGGATGTAACATCAATTCCATATCCGGGCGTTGATTTCTGAGACAAATCGAATGTGCGTGTGTGTGTCCTAGTTGTACTTTGATGTATCTCATTGAACCATTGTTACAACAAAAACAAGACACAGTATCGGGAAAATGTTCCTTCTCGGGTCTGATTGAATTAAATTGAGGGAAAGGCGTTGTTATCGTCTTGTAGTTATCTTCTTGGTTTTCTGACCTACCATTGGAATTTGCTCCTCTTCTGTATTTGGGTGTGACGTCACTGCTAGATCCAAGGTCCAACCTTCAAGACAAATCTGGAGGAGGCAGAAATTTCTCAAATGTTTGTTGTACAGCTCATCTTTTGAAAGACTGTTGCAGAGGATGCGGTCTTCTGCTGTCATCCGTTGAGGTAGCAGCTCAACATTCGATTGCTTACACTAACAGATAAAAAAGGCTGGATCTGTTCTAGAACTTGTAGAGTTGAAAGAAGTAAAATAAAAAACATTCTCTTCAAAAGACTACAGCAAATGTCTTAAGTCCTCATAACCTATAATGACTCTATGATGAAACCCAGATAACTTTTCCCAACAGCAGTAAAAACGTAGTTTTATATTTCAACCACCAAAATGCACTGAACTCCGGCCATTCCTCAGTCGTTTCCAGCTGCAGGTCGCCATTTTTCCCACATGAGGTCGCTGTTTCAACTGCTTTGGTGCTCGTGATCCTTGAAGATATGCTGGGTGATCAGCAGTCAGGACAACAAGATAACAGCACAGCAGGGATCATTATTTTTAACAACTGGGACTGCGGCGACGGCGACGGATATCACAACTACGTCTGGATTTGTCCTCTGCGTTATCACGACAGGGAAACACGCCTTTGATTAAATCAGTTTTTTTTTTGATGGGAGAAAAGGACCTGCTTGGGATTTGGAACTCCTGTGGAATAACGTCCAGCTATCCTCGCTAACATGCGACTCTGCGTCTGAAATAGCACCAGAACGGGACCCCTGGATGTACCTAGCAGCATAGACACACACACACCGAAGGAGTCCAGTGCGTACAGACAACCGCGTACCCTAATGTTGCCAAAGCTATGCGGCGCTTTCGTTTTGCGGAGCTACCCGGTTAGCTAGCTAGCTCGTCGGCTCGTTGGTGCTGCTGCAAGCCGGGGACGCGGCCCTTAAGGTCGGCGTGCGCGCTCACGCCATGCCGGTGGTCGGAAGGGCCTTACTGGCAGTGGCAGTTTCCCTCAGCTATCTTCGGCTAGATGTAGCGGGGCCCCGAAAGTTCCACGTATTAGATTAGTCGCAGGGATATTTGTGTTTAAATTTGAAAACAGCCATGCGATACAACTGAAAACAAAACATACGGAGAGGATTGGTTAGATCGGAGCATCTTCTGCAAGCTCCACATGTAAACAAGCCTGGCAAGTGTGTGTGTGTGTGAGAGAGAGAGAGTCTGTGGTTGAAGGCTAGCACTAAATATTCGAGTTAATCCTTTGTTGTCTGTAACACTAGTTCTAGGTGTTAAAGTTGAGCTCCGAGTGATTCCGTTCAATTCAGTAATGGGCTTAAAAGTCGTGGATGTTGTTGATCTGCAGCGCTGTCAGACATATCAGCCATTCATTCATGATTGATGACCCTTGAGGAAGCAGACTGTCTGCCATCCATTTCCACCACAGCGAAACCACAACGTGAAGCCACTAACACTTTCTGTGCCTCCAATGTTGTTGGGGGCACATTTTCAGGTAAATAACAGAGCATTTTTTTTTAGAGGGGCGTAGTTTGTTTCAACAGCACTTCACTTTTAAAGTCCCCACTGACCTCACTGGAACTCCCTACAGTGTATGGGAACATGAGGGACTGTCTGTTTGATCTGAACCAGCACCCAAGGAGCTTCAAGGACTGATCAAAGCCCAACAGAGAGCCCCATTGTGTGGACTACCAACTGAACGGGGAAAGAGATGGTGATGATAAGAGAGGCCCAGTGACTGTGTTTGATCCCACACCAGGAAGCAGAGGAGTGCAGACATGAGCCTCCGCCAGCCCACATCCACCCTGGACAGGTACGAGCCTGCCGTCCTCTACGTCCAGACGGGGGTCCTGGTATTGGCATCTTATCTCGGGTGCCTGCGTGAAAATGCAGTGCTCTCTTTTTGTATCAGACCGAGGTCCGGTTTGGCTGAGGGAAAAACAGGTCAGACAGGTTGACTTTAGGGATGGTGAAACAGCCTCCCGGAAGAAGAGGGGGCACATTGTGTAGACATGTCAATAGTTTACCGCCTCCTTTCATTTGCCCTCCCACAGTCTGCACCCTACACCCCCGTGTCCTGCCGTGGATTTTTGCCTTTTTAATGTCTTTCCATCACCTGCGCTGTGTTTCTGATCACCTTTGTCTTAATCATGTGTGTTTCCTGTCTCTCTCACTGTTCACTGTTTTCCCCGGTGTGTTCTTATGCTTTCATCCAATGCTTCCCACTACCTTCTTTGTGTGTCATGTGACAGCAAGGTGGCCAGTGAAAAACACACCCACCTATTCAGGTAGGACTACTGCCCAGCAGTGAATGCTCGTGTTTGGGTGTGTGCGGACGATAGTGATGCCCACAGATTGTACCAGGAATGCATATTTGTAAAAATGACACAAAAGTTGACTCTTCCACAGAGTCAAATATATCCATTTTTAAATATGTACAATTATGCGAGCGGCAGGTCACACACAAGTAACACCTGGGTGGATATTCTCTTAGTCTACATTGGCGGTCTCCAGTGCCACTCTTTGACATCTATTGTGCTCCAACTTTTTAAGCTCTACTCTAAAACATCTCACTCGAATGGCTCAGTCACATCTTCAGTATGACATTAGGACTGGATAATGCCAGGTAAGGAGCCATTCATTTTATTGAGGTATATTTGAACAGGCTTGTATCTAAAAGTTGATGGACAGCAACTTTTCCAGACTGGAGTTGGAGACTACTGGCTTAGATCATTTGAAAGAATGAGATCGTTGTCATTGGATCTTGTTGAGCTTTTAGGAATGAAGGTACGCTTTTGGTAGGTTGATAATTTTTGCTCCTGTTGGCTGAAGTGAAATGCACTAGCATTTTTCATTCTCTATTCTGATATGACTCGATGATCATTCGGCTTTCTTTAGGGCTGCTGAATGTCTCTCAAATTTACCTTCATCGTGACACCGGTGTGTGCAATGATAATGTCACAAAAGGCTGTTTGGACTGCTGTAATTGTTGGCTAATAGATTTTGTTAAGAACTTGTATTTCACATTCCTTCTAGATTCCACACCTGACAAAAACGAGTCTCCGATATGTTAACAATAACAGAGTTTTGGGAGCACACACGAAAAAGCCAGATACTGTAGCTAAAAGGATGAAAATGTCAGGAAAATCGTACTGAAATAGTTGAATAGTATTTTAGGTTGACTAGACCCACTGTAGTTACTATATAAAGAAGGATACTGGATCAAAAGGTGCCTAAAACAAAGCCTTCATCCAAGTCTTCACTGCACAAACACAACGTATGTTTTACATAAGACAAAACAAACTTAAAAGAACTTTTCAGCTGACAAAGCACTTGTTAAAAAGTCCAATAATTCTTTAATATTGATTAAAAAGTCCTAGACCCACTGGCAGATTATTACTTATAACCAGACATTTGTCCTCTTCTGCTCTCTGCCCGCAATCAGGTCGGTATGTTAGTTTTCCACTGATTACGTGATTGGACATTGCACAGCTGCTGCTGCTTCCTACTGTCTTACGTCGGTCCCTTCAGAAAAATAAACACTGAGATCCCCCCTACACCCCCACCTCGGCTCAGTCATTAAACATTAAATTGTCCCAATAACTCTTCCAATATGCGGGGGAAGTGCACACAGCCTGCAGTCGTGTTTTTAAATGCTCTCTGTGAACCTTGACCCTTAAACATGTGTATACGCTGTTCTTTTCATCACTTTTAAACTGAAAGTCCTGACTGCTCTCGAGTGTTTGCAATCCGGAGGAAAGGG
Organism: Poeciliopsis prolifica; assembly: GCF_027474105.1. Lineage (NCBI taxonomy): Eukaryota > Metazoa > Chordata > Actinopteri > Cyprinodontiformes > Poeciliidae > Poeciliopsis > Poeciliopsis prolifica. The sequence goes on along the minus strand of NW_026562597.1, from coordinate 144,590 downwards.
TCTGGTTTGAAAAAGCTTTCCCTCTTCTGGCCTGTTCAAGTCTCCATGTTTGTTGTTCTGAATCTGTTTCTCTGTGTTTCCTTCTTTTTCGTCATGCTTCGCTTTCAGCCCTTTTGCTGCTTGGTGAGTTGTTTGTGCCCACTGTTTTCTTGTTGGTGTCTGTGTTCAAATCTCATGTGAGATCTTCTTTGCATTGTGTCTCTTCCTTCACTTGCTGCTTCTCATTGCAAGGTTTGCTTTGTACTTTGTGGTCTGCTCCAGTCTCTTCTCATTTTTCTCTTGTTTATCGGTTCTCATTACCTCCAGACTTCTGTCTTTTACTCTAAATTGGTGTAATTGTACGCTTAGATGCTCATTTTTTTTTTGTTTTTTGGTCTTTAAACTCAGGCTCAACAGTTTCACAACTGGCGATTCGGAGCGCAGAGCCCCTGCCAGCCAACAGAGAGAGGTGACTATAGACGAGAGTTCAAGTAAGTACACGCTTACTACTCAGGCTCGTGAACAATCTCTTGGCTGTAGCACCGTAGTTATTTTCGCCTGTCGAGCTCAACCGTGACTTTCCCCTCGCGGCCAGGTCCTGGTCTGGTCCACAGATGTGTGGTGGTGCAGAAGGACCAGCTCGGTTTCGGCTTCACCGTCTGCGGAGAGAGAGTCAAGCTTGTGCAGAACGTCCGACCAGGTGAGAATTATTTTTAAGGATATCCTAGTGCTTCATGCGGATTCACTACCACAGCATATCTAGGTGTATATATATCAAGAAATATATACATCATCTATGTATGTTCAGAATGAAAACAAAGATTACCTAGCTAAAACATTTATCGTGTTGTTTCTCAGTGAATCAGTCTGGTGTTTTAGAGTCTTGTGCTTTCGGTTTTGTTTCATTAGTTCAGCTCGATTCAGAGAAGCAGAGAGCAGCGATTTGACAAGGAAGTGGAATCACAAGTTTCACCTCACCCTTCTCCTTTCCCTGTTATCGTCCTGCTGGCTTTCTCACAAGTTTGGTTAGGCAACAAAGTCCACTGCTCGGGATTGTTTTCCCAGCTCTGAACTCTACTGCCTCCCTCTTCAGGGAAGAAAAAAAATACAGGAGTTGCTGCAGACATTCAGCCAACTTCACCAAGCCCAGGAAAGATACAAAATGGATCGATTTTTAGTACCTAAAGCTGGATGGAGTAGGGAGACAGAGTCTAAGTCAAGCAAAAAATCATTTAAAATAAGGAAGGATGACCATAATTATGTAAAGTTTGGATATTCATGAGCTGGATCTGAAGACTGACAGCGTTGTCAAGGTTATTTCTCAAACACTTCGAAAACACCCGCTCCATGCCATTGATGTCGCTTTCACAGTAGAGTTGCTTTAAACGAACCAAAGTGTTGACCAAACATGCACCCTGGTGCAGTTGGTTTACAATGGGAAACAAAACACTTTTATATTCAGGGAAACCAAAGAGAGGACATGATGGGTCTTATTGTTACGGCTGACACACAAAACGAGGATCTGAAAACGTTTAAATCCTGGCAATGACTCCATCTGCATCAGGACACACTCCCTGGCTTACTGATGTTACTGGGAAGTGGCTTGTTACAGCTCCCCCAAATGGACAGGTGGTGTAACTGCAGGATGCTGTCCTGGAAGTAGGGGTGGACCATACGGACTTTTAAGTTTCATCACGATATTCTGTGGTACTTTTACGAGATGACAATAAAAGTGACTATTTATTCCTCCTTTGTCAGGGAACTGTATGACTGTGATTGCGTGTCACATCAATTATAAACCCACAGGCACAAACAGTGCTCTTGAGAATTGTTCCCATTTGCTCACAGTAACTTCATTTAATCATGTTTTTAAGTGTATTGACATTTACTAACCTCTTATTGAACAAGCAGTCGAGAAAATGGTAACTAACAATTCCAGCAATACTGATGGTTTTGGATGGTTTTAAACATTGTTAATTTGGAATTTATTGTTAAAGCGATAAATCTAAATTGTTATCGCCATAAGAAATTTACCACGATAAATGTTAAACGCCCAGCTTCGATTGAAAATTTGGATTACTTTCACAACTTCAACATGAAAGTGAACCAAAAACAAAAATACACCTAGTAGATCTGGACTAAAACTGAGAGACACATGATTTACTGTTTCCCTTCGAAAAATAACAGACATGCGAATGCAAATTACACTCATTTGGATCCCACAGTCTTTTTACTCTCTGCAAAGTCCGGTGGACTGTGTGTGTTGTTACGGGAACTGACGGTCTGACAGGACAACCCCACCGCTTCCCCGTTTTCCGACCATCACATTTGCCGCGCTAAGACAGCGAGAGGGTTAAATAAGCTTTATAGTTTTTTGTTGTCATTTGAGGTCATTTGACCTACGACCTCCTATAGTTTCTATTCATTGCTTGACTTGCATGCTTGATCTCCATTTTAGGTGGCGCTGCAGTCAAAGCTGGGGTCCATGAGGGGGACCGGATCATCAAGGTTTGCATTTCTCCGTCTGAAACTTTTTTTTTTTTTTTTTCAATCTGGAAGTGTTTTGAGATTTTTTTTTCTTTGTGTGGACTTTGCCTCTCAGGTGAATGGTTCACCGGTCTCCACCATGACTCACCAGGAAGTGGTAAAGCTCATAAAATGTGAGTTTGACCAGCTCCGCCGGATTGGTGTTCGCAGACTCAGGTTTTATTAAAGCCGTCCTGTTGTCCTGCAGCCGGACCGCACGTCGCCCTAACACTACAAGGACCGCCCACGTCTGCCACCTCCGTGTGCCCTTGGAGCCTCTCCCATCAGACCCTACGCCCAATCAGAGGTCTTCCCTGGCTGGGGAGGGTCCGCCCCCTCCTCCACCTCTACCCTCCGGACTGGGCAGCACCCCATCACAAAGAATCACTGGACCCAAACCGCTACAGGTGAGGGGAAAACCTTTAAAAGTCCCTTTTGAATTACATTTGTTGGTTTAAAAAAATTTGTCAAACATTCTTTTTTTTTTGTCTAAAAATGGCTGCTGAATGTATTCGTAGGATCCAGAAGTGCAAAAACATGCAAGTCAGATACTCAGGAAAATGTTGGAGCAGGAAGAGGCTGAACTCCAGGTAGGAATTCTGACACAGAAAAATCCATTTAATTGTTTGAAAGTCACAACATTTGCGGCATTAAGCTGCTTGTTTCTGCAGGACTTCATGGAGGAATTTTCGAAGAACCCGTCGCCGTCGCTGGAGGAGCGGATCGAGAGCGCCAAGAGGAGAGCTCACCAAGTCCGGGTCAAGATTCAGAATCAGGTCAGCAGAAAAAGAAGCAGCGAAAACAAAAAGAAAAGGTTAAGTAACAAGCTATACCAGGATGGGATGACTACGTCGATTACTTTGTTTCCTTTTCTTCTTCTGTCTTTTTCCTCCTCAGGAGGGAACGGGATCAGAATCTGTCACAAACTACATCCAAGCAGGAGAAGGTTTGTCTGCTTTTAAATGATTAAGTCAATGTAAAACTTTAATTAAAATAAAAAAATCAATATAAAAAAATAAGAAATCAGACCAAACTTGATTTCCCATTTTAATAGATTTATTTTGTTTAGAAAAATTTTAGATTAGTGTGAGAGGACCAGGAAACCATAAGACCTTGAATTTTCCTCCTGGTACGTTTTGAACAAATGTAGGACTGCATGCTGATGGGCATAAATATTTAGTTTATCATTTTTTTCAGTTTTAAATTTTTATTGTCTGTTCAAAATCAATGAATTAATCTCAGAAATTTTCTAGAAAGAAACTTCCAGCAAATTTTTGACTTTTGAAGCTCAGAAATTTCCCAAGTTTTTTTTGTAGAAAATTAGATTAATCTCAAATTTCTCTTTTTTTCTTTTTTTATTGAAGGAAATTTTCTCCTCCTTTTCTTTTCTATTTCTTTTTTTCTCTCTTTCTACCTGTAATGTAGAAAGAGAGAAGCATCTACATCCCTACCTTGTTAGGGATACAGATGCTTGCCAGACTTCAGATTTGCACAAAGAGAGATGATGTTTTTGCAGGAAGTTGTTACAGATCTTCCTGTTCTTTCACAGGACGGCTGTCGATGGACTCCAGTGAAGGAGACTTGGAGGTAACGCCCTGTTGCTGTGGGTGTGTGCGTGTGCATGTGAATGTCCACTCATCCCGTTCCACTCATCCTGGCTCCCTCTACCCGCCCTCGCTCTCTCTTCCCCTCCCGTTGCCCCCCAGGCCTTTGAGAGTCCCAGCTCCTCCCCCTCATTACCCTTCAGGACCCCCTGTCACCGACGCCAGAACTCGGACACACACACCCTGTCTGACACGGTGAGACAGACACATATTCGCTTCCATTTTTGTTTCCTCTCTCTCATTCATTTATTCATTCATTATTTACTCATTTTTTGCGACAACTGTTGCTCTGTCGTTTTACCGAAACAGGAGCGTTGTCACGCACTCCGTTTGCAACACTTTGATTCACTCGGCTTATTCAAAAAATCTGTGTCACAAAGGAAAAGTAAAAAAAGTGTTTCAGACTGTTTAGGCTTGTTGTTTTCTGTCTAAATGCAATGAATAAATAAAAGCAACTCTTGATGCGTTTTAGAATGCAGAATTAAATTGTTCTTTAATCTGATTCTGTCTCAGGGTGTCAAAGCCCAGATCATCAGCCCTGAGGATGAAGATGAAGATGGTGATGGTTATGCCTTCAATGAGGTGTGTGTGTGTTATTTTTATTTTTTTTCTGTTTAATTTTCCCCAAATCACTTGACCGCTTTTCATCATGACTTTGCTTTCATTTCTGCCCGTTGATAGATGGACGGTCCCTTCCAGGACATCGAGTTGTTGAAGTCACGGCCGGCACACATGACGGTGTTCATGAGATACGTCTTCAGCCAGCTGCTGGACCCAAACCCTCTGGTCAGTTCAGAGCTAAAGAGATTTGCTCTAATTAACTAATTATATATGACCCTCTCTGGTTCTCTTGGGGCTTTTTGCTGTTCTAAAATGGTTGAAATTTGAGTCAGGAGTATGTGTTCTGGCTCTTTTCTATTAGATGTTGCTTTCTTAATATGCATAAACAGGGATTTAATTTAACATTTTTTTTCTGTTTTATTCTTGGAGCCAACGTCCGTTTTACTCTTTAAGACGTCAGAAGTAAAGAAAGGTGCATAAAAGGGCAAAAAAGTGATTGCGTTACAGGAACAGTCACCTTGGATACAAAGTACAGAGCAGAAACCAAGAAAAAAGTAGCAAGGTCTCCAACCAACATGTCTCAGATGAAAAACAGGTTGATATGTTAATGTTTCTGTGAGGAAGAGGAAGGTTGGAGAACAGAATCTTGGGGAGACGTAGTAGTCTGGCACCAAACCCAGGAGCTTAAAAGCTCACTAGCATTAGCCCTGTCTGCTGTAATTAAAGAGCTGTTATGTAAAATGGACATTTTTGAGCTTTACATTATGTCATAATGTCATTCCCTCATCACAAAACATAAATGGAGTGCTGCTGTGACTCTTTCAAGCATGTCTGAGAGCTGCGGTTTCCAAGCTTGTGGCATTTGACTCCCCACTCAACTCCTTCAGACTAGCCAGCAGCAATTAGCAAACCCCTGGTGTCGCCGGACATCTTCAGAGCTCATCAACGGAGCTGCTTCTCAGTGAAACGCCGATGGAAATGTTGTTAAAGGGTTAATAGAGCAGCCATGTTGTGATAACTTCATGAAGCCAAAGTTTCAGAAAGAGTAGCTAGTTTTTAAAGAGACAGAGGCTCAATTTCAAGGCGTTCAATTACAAAGTAAAACTTCTTTCAAGTCATATTTGACGTATGTAACATATTTTTTTTACACAACTGAAGGTAACACAGTGCCATTTTAAGGCACAATAAAGTAACAATGTGCCTGGGAAACACATCATCCAAACTGTGATTTAGTTTCTTCCATTCTCCTCCTCCCCTCCACAGCTGTTCTACCTGTCTGTAGAGGCGTATTTAGGCTCCTCCCCTAAAGACGCCCGCGCACTCGCGCCTCAGATCTGCTCCCACTTCCTGGATCCTGATGCTGTACGTATCCATGTATCAACTAATGTTTTCTCTGTGATAATAAGAGATTGACAATGGTAATAATGTTGTTTCTTTTTTTTTTTGTAAAATGTGTAAATAAATGGATCATTAAAATTTTAACCATATTGTCACACCTCCAACTCATTCCAACATTTTTCTCACAGCCCTTGAAAATCAAAGTGCGTGAGGAATTTCTAACAGAAATAGGTAACATTAATAATAATTCATTAATAATCTGTTGTGATGCCAGTTATTTTTGTGCATGCTTTCATATTCTGTCATTAATGTTTGTTTAACGTCAGAGAACCGCCTTCACGCCCAGGAGGACATCAGAGGGCCTCTGTCTGAGCTGCAGCAGCAGGTTCTGCCGGACATCCAGGACCAGATTCAAGACTACAGGTGCGTCATTCGAGGATGCTGCAGTCCGAAACTCAACACCGTTTTCCGTCCATCATGTCTGCTCTGACTGAGTTCAAGCTCTACAGAGTGTTTGTTTTGTTGCTTCGATCAATGCTACAGTGTCGTCGTTGATCATGACCCTCACTAAACGTTCGGTGAGAACAAGAGCGGTTGCAAAAACGCTGGAGGTACAAGTCTGAGTCTGAAGGGCATGAATTCAAACACTGCAGATTCTTTGTCGGACTCTGGCTTTGAACTTCGTCTAGTTCCACTGTCTATCTAAAGGTTTAGTAACATTTAAACCTTTGGAAAAATTCAGAGAAATGCAACAGTCATGCCAACTTTAACAAAGGTGAAAAAAAATATATTTTTAGAATATTAATTCTGCTTCTTAACATTTCAACTCTACTCCTTCTCTAAAGACTGAGAAGGAATAGATGGAGAGAAGCAACAAAGCCAGCTTGATGTAATGGGCACAAAGCCAGGTTTGCAGTTTTTGCTATGATTGATTGTAATGCAACAAAACCCCAAAACTCCCCCATGTTTAGATATTGTGTTTTTCAGCCTTAAATTTTCTTTAAAGTGGCATTAAAAAGATCTTGTGGAATCTGAGGCCGGCAGACTCTCTGCCTCAGTTGCTTTTGTAACTGGATCTTCAAGCTTGTGTGTGACGCTCATTTACTGCAAGTTGTAAAACCGCTACATGTATAGGATTCTGTTTTCTGTTTCCTGGTAAAGAAACTCTTTATTTTATAGCCATTTTTTTCTTGTTTTTGTTTTGTAGCCTTTTGAGTTTGTGTTCATGTCTCCTGGCAGGAACAAGCAGATGATCGGTCTGGGCTCCCTGTTTGGAGAAGGAGATCTGCTTCAGCTGGACGGAGACCCCCTGAAGGAGAAGCATGTGGTGGACAGACAGGTCGCCGCTCTCTGGGAGATTCTGTGAGTCATGAGGCTGCCTTCACGAATGGCGGTCCGTGGTTTTCCACTTTGATCGGCTCACTTTGACGTTGAGAAATCCTTTTTAAAGAGAGCGAGAAAAAAAAGACGCTTTTCTCTTGGGAGCTGAAGTTGATTTTCTGTCTCTGCAGCAGATCCACCTGCTCAGGTGTTTATTGAGTTCTATAAAATAGTTAATCACAAAGCAGCAGCAGCAAAATGAGCATAGCAAAGGTCGTTGCTCCAGACGTAAAGCCTGAAAGCCATGTGACACTTGCGCTTTCGGCTTTTTACACACACCGTCAGATTCTCTGTCACATGACTGAGACTTGCAGGGCTTCTGTTTCTGACGCCTGTGGATGTAGCTGAACCGCTGCAGATCCAATCAGTAACCTTTTTTTGGTTCTGTTTTTTTCCCCGTTCCAGATCAAAGCATGAAGAGGACAGAAGGTAAACGCGCGTTTAACGGCTATGCGACACTTAAACAGCTTTAAGTCTCTTCGTTGGCCTCATCGCGCCGGCTCTCTCTCCGTTCACTGCAGCTCTCCTCTGGCCTCGGCTGTCCTCCTCTACCTGCGACACTCCGGCATCAAGCTCAGAGACTCCAAGGTCTTCCTCGGCCTGAGCACGGAGAAGGACAAGTGGCTGGCTTTTCTAAAACCCAAAAAGGTAAAGTCAGGGCCGGATTCCTATCTGCGCTGGTAAAAATGAATAAACAAATAAGCGTCTGATTCGAGAAAAGCAGTCGCTGCTGCACACGTAGTTCATCTTTAACCACGGAAGAAGCGAGTTTTTTTCTTATTTTTATAGCTTTGGCCCCTGAAATTTAATGGATGTCTTAACTTGAAAGCCTTGAAAACTCCAAGCTGTTTGGTTTTCAATAAGCGCTGAACTCTGGTCTCAGTCAGCAGAGTGTTTATGTGCACTGCAGAAACACAAAATCCCACCGAGGATTTTTGATCTGGTTTCTAGCTCAAATATCTTAGTACACTTCAAATAAGACGAAACTAACCGAAAAGTAACATTTTAGCACAGTGTAGAAGTTTGTTTTAAGTCAGCAATCCCTCAATATTGATGAAGAAGTCCGAGTTGGCACATTATTGAGCTGAAAACAAAATATAAGACCATCTTAGGGCAAAATCTAAGCTTTAAAAAATTGCAACTTTTTGAAAAAAAGATGCTGTAATATCAATAATTTTAGTTCTGCAACATCCTGGAAGGACTGGATGGGGATTAGCACAAATTGGCCCTATATATTCAAAATCATGCAGGTTCTATAACATGTACAAAAAAAATTTAATGAATTTAGTGTTCCACTTATCACCTGAAAGTTTCACTTCCTGTTGAGGTCTGAATAAACGGTATGAGCAACCGATATGTCTAAATACCAAATAGTTTTCTCTTAAATTGCTTGTTCAGTTGCCGGTTGTAGCCTTCCTTCTGCAGTCACAGCATCCACAAAGAAGGGTGTTAAAGTAGGCATGACTCGGCGCTTTCTCACGGTGCGTTCACTGCCCGGAAAAAGGCTGGAGTTTATTAGAGTATCAGTTTAATATTAAACCATGAACAATATGAATTTTATCTGTGAACAACAGCACACTTTGCAACTTGTTTTCCTTTTGTTTTCCGTGTTTTTCTAGAATCCTATTGGAATATCAGTTCTTTTTGCCGTCTTTATCCCTTTTAACATCATGTAACACGAATGTGAAACATGATACATGAGACTGCTTCGAACTGGTTATGTTTTTTTTAGTGTTTACGCTCAAGAAAGACGGGGGAAAAAAATCCCTCACTGAAGTTTTTGCCGTTTTAGTACAGATTTTGAGCAGCCGGATGTAGAAAAGAAAAAATATGTTTACAATCAATTTCTCTTATGGCAGACAAGCAGCACAAAGAAAGAGAAAGATGGAGAGGATAAGAAGAAAAACCCCATCCTGAAGTACATCGGCAAACCCCGGAGCACATCTCAGTCCAGTAAAGAAACACACACACACACACACACACACACACACACACACACACACACACACACACACAACACACACACACACACACACACTATATGAAGTGAACCTCATATAAATATGAGATCGTCTATTTACAGCAAATGATTCATTAAAATGATCCTGTGACATGTATTTTATACAGAAAAGCAACAAATATTTCTACTAGTAAACAAATAATACATTAACTTATACAGTTTGTTTTCCTAAAACTGGAAATATGTTTTATAAAATCGATTTCTGTCTTGAAAAGTGCTGTAGCCTTCTTTCAATCAGCTGACCTGGCAGTGTGCAGCTATAGGTTGCTCTGCTGATCTGTGTTCTATAAAGTTTTAATATCTTGTTATTTTTAATTGTTTGCAATAACTAGTGATAGAAAACACCCTGAAACTCTCCTTTCCACTGTTCATGTCCAATCATAATAATTTCATTTTGGTTTTTGTTCACCATGTTGTTTCACTTTTTTTATTTTCCTCTCTCTAATAATTATTAATTGACTCATGATTTAATTGTTTCTTTTTCGGCTCATTTTTGGTTTTGTAGCATTCCACGTCCCGTTGTCACCCACAGAAGGTACATTATTATTTTTTTCCCTCTTGTGTATAATTTCACTTTTGCTTTTTCAATGAAAAATCTGTTCTTCATCAGTTGATTATGAGGTGGCACTTACTGTAGACTTAATTCCAAACCTAGTTTCTGTCTTTTTGTTGTTTTTGTCGTCGTGCTGAACCGAGATGTGTTTTGCAGTGCGTTCCGGCAGCGTGAGGAACATCATTCAGCAGTTCGAGAACCACACAGAGCTTCCAGGAGAGGAGGACGGGGATGCTGTGGACCCCCAGAGGTTGTCCTCCAGCAGCCTGGGAGAGGAAGGCATGGACAGGTGACTGTCCCAAAATGAATTACCTAAAATCAAGGCATTAATATGAGAATAAATGTTAGTCACAGGTCTTAAATTTGGTCATGGAAGGCTATTTTAATTTTTTTTTTCTCAGCTGACTATTCTGTCAGGCAAAAGTTTGAGTAGCACACAGGCTACCAGCAGCTATCTGCTAATGTTCCCTTGCTAGCTTAAATTTTGTAGTGGCAGGACTATTTGATCTAGTTTTGTTTTTTTCTTATTCAGGGGACTTTTCTGTTAGGTGAAAGTTTGAGTCGCATGCAAACTTCTTCATTGCATTCTGTGACTCAAGATAGTCAGGCTAAAAGCAGCTAGCAGCTAATATACTGTTGCTAGCTTAAATTTAGTCATGGCAGGAGTATTTAATGTAGGTTAATTTTTGTTGTCAGACTAATTTGTCAGGAAAAAACTTTGATTCACACGCAAACATCTTCATTACAGTCTAAGTCTAGGTGGTCAGATAGGCTAATGATAGCTAGCTGCTATGATTAAATTTTGTTGTGGCAGGTGTATTTAATGTAGTTTTATTTTCTCGCTGGTCTTTTCTGTCAGGTAAAAGTTTACATCTTCATGCATTGTGACTCAAGGCGATCAGGATTAGCTAGCTCCTTAGCCAGCTAGCATTAGAGTTTTTGTGAACCTTGATGGTAGTGCAGCACAATTCCTCACCATCATATTTTTTCTGTTTAAATTTCATTCAAGATGGCATTACAAAGGACTTAATTTTAACTTGCTGAGACCGGCATGTACCTTGACGTTTCCTGGTTTTCTCTCGCAGTCCCACGGTCTTGGTGCGTCTGGGGCGCAGCGGGTCGCTAAAGGCTCAGGGTGAAGACCGCCGGCGGGGCACTGTCTCCAGCGGGGACTCGGTGCCCCGCTCTCGCAGCGACGTGGACATGGAGGACTGCGAGGAGAGGGACCAACCGGGCCTCCGGCTGCTCCAGCACAGCGCCTCGTCATCCGCGTCCAGCAACTCCGCTAGGTAAGGATTCTCGCAGTCAGACTTCTTCTGTAGTCTTTTTTTTCCAGTTAGCAGCTCTGAGTCCAGGGGTCTCGCTCAACAGCCGCTCACATTCCCCTGATCTGGGTAGCTTCTTCCTCACGCCATCTCTATTTCCACTCTCCCACACTCAGGTCTCTTGAGAACCCTACACCCCCATTCACCCCTCGGTCCAGACGCAGGTGAGTCAGGATTAACAAAGGATCACCCAGAATGAGGGAAATTAGGAGCCCAGAGGAAGAAATGGGGGCATTTTTTGTTCATAATGGCCATCATGGCTTTAAGTCATGGTTGACTCTGGAAATATGAATCATTTCAAATAATTGTCTTCCTGTTCTTCTCTTCATCCACGTTGTTTTCTTGTTGTTCCTCCACTGTCATTTCTCGAACCCCATCTTGACTACCCTACAGGAGTGTGGACTCACAGCTGGCCCTGCTGCCAGACGCCGCGGTGCTGGAGGACGAGGTGTGTGACGGTCAGAACTGGAGGGACACGGTTCCTCCTGAGCTCCTGGCGACCCTCAGCCCCAGGGAAGTGGAGCGGCAGGCCGTCATTTACGGTACGGTTGGCGTTCACCGAGATTTACGACAAAAAGATGTATGGTCAGGAATTTATTTGTCATTTTTGACTTCCCTTTGTTTCAAACAGAGCTGTTCACCACTGAGGTGTCCCACCTTCGGACCTTACGGGTTCTTGACAAGGTTTTTTACCGGAAGATGAGATCTGTGCTGAACTCAGAGGAGCTGGCCTGCATCTTCCCAAACCTGCCTCAGGTCTACGAACTCCACGGTCAGTCGGGGTGTCAAAGTGTCGTCAGGCTACAGTGCTAGAGATATTTTTATGGAACGGAAAACTCTCATATAGTCACGGTTTTATCACAGTACTATTTTAGAAATACAAAATTATCTATAGGACTCGAAGCCATTTGTAAGAAAACGTCTGGAAATGACACCTTTTTGGATATTTAATCTCACTTTAACAGTCAGCGTTAGTGTTGTACTTACTAGAACTGAACCAAACTACTGAATAAATTATCTCACATGTTACAAGCTGTTTGTAGAGCAACTTTTCTAAAATGCAAAGTCTTCAATTTCAAGTCTGTAACAAGTGACATGTTCTTGTGTCTCAAATGTTCTGCAAAAGGTTGCAACTGCAATTGCAAAGCAGTAAAACAGTGATTGAAATGACTGATCAGTCATTTAAGAATAGGCATTTAACCTTAGCGCGAGAACATATCAAAAATTACACATCAAATCACAGTCAAGGTACATTCTGCTAAAGATGCTATAAAGTCTGATGAAGTAACTGGTTCACCTATGATGTTTCTGCTGGAGAGCTTTTCATCAGCTGCTCCTACATGCTAAAATAATTAAATTCTATGTTGTTCTGATCCAAAAATTATTTTGTTACACATGAATACACACATGCGACTACTGTAAGATGTGCTGCTTCTTCTAATAGTTTTCATCTGAAGCAGTTTGCTGAGACGCTAGGTAACGTTAGCGCGTCTACTTTCTGTTTTGATAGGACTCATTGATATTCCGATTTGTAATACATTTCTATGCGTTTCCAGTTAAGACAGAAAACGTTCTTCTCCACTTAATAATCTCAGCGTTTAGCCTCGAACAGTGTAACGTTTAACTACTACTGTTTCAGCTGCTCTCTGCAGAGTTTTTAACTACATCTAGAGACGACTGTGGAGTCAGTTTTATGCTTCGCTGTGACTAAATGTCCATGCTGTATTTCTGCCCTGATGTTGATGTTTTTTTTCTACCTACTTAGCGAGTCTTTGTGAGGAGATGAAGAAGCGAAGAGAGAGCCCCATCGTTCAGAACATCGGAGACGTCATGCTGGCCAAGGTGAGCCACTCCTGCTGTGTTTACGAAACTCTCCTGGGACTTAAGCTGAACTAAGACAGAGTATTTTAATAACAAACACTCCAAGCATACAGGTTTAGCATCCTTTTTTTCTCTTCCAAAAGTGGCCGCTGAGTTATGCTCCCTTTGAAATACCAGGGGATTTCAAATGGGAATCTGCTGATCTTTCCTTTTCACTGACCTAACCCTGCTTTTCAGGTTGAAGGCGCAGCTGGGAACGAGTTCCAGGAGCAGGCGTCGCAGCTGTGCTGCCAGCAGACTCAGGCTCTGGAGCTCATCAAGAACAAAAAACGGAAGGATCAACGCTTCGCCCAAATCATCCAGGTCCGCACGCCCACTGACTCCAGAACAACTGGAAAAAACCTGTCTTGATCCTCAGACATGATTTAATGCTTTAAGAAAACATAAAGAAAGACTGAGGTTTGCTTTCGCTGACGTTTTTGCTGACATGTCTCCGGCTCAGGAGTGCGAGGCGAGTCCTCAGTGTCGGAGGCTGCAGCTCAAAGACCTGCTGGTGTCTGAGATGCTGAGACTCACCAAGTATCCTCTGCTGCTGGACAAGATCATCAAATACACAGAGGGTGAGGGAGACTCAGTGGAAATAATCTGCGACTCTAAAAGGAAGTCGAAAACAGTTGTACTAGCATTTACTTATAAAGAGTTATCTTACCTGCAGTTGTATGAAGATAACGACTTAATTTACCTGCGGTTTTCTCAAGATAAGTTGATTTGATGGAAAAAAAATGCGTTACATTTTTGGGAAAAAGTTGATGCGAGTACATTCACTCTCAGCTTCCATTGAAACCTGCTCATATCTAGTTTCTTGTTTGTTTTTCTGCAGGCGGGTCATCGGACCTCCCGTCGCTGCAGCGCGCCCAAGCTTGTTGCCGAGGCATTCTGAAGGCAGTCAACGAGGACGTGAGGGAGACGGAGCATCGTCAGCGCCTCAGTCAGTACCAGCGCCGGCTGGACGTCGCGCCGCAGTTGAAGGTGGCGCCAAACGTTTTTAATGCACCGCCCTGGTAGCGTCCTCCGTTCATCAAGCTCCGTTTAAAGCTTCTTCTTTCCTCACAGAGTCTGGACCTCACCGCGAAGAGAATGATTCACGAAGGTCCTCTCGTCTGGAAGATCGGCAAAGACAAGCAGATAGGTCGGTATTCCTCCCGCCGATCGGCTGACGTCGGCCGTGGCATCCGCTTCATCTCGTGTCTGCGCTCGTTCCTCAGAGATCCAAGCGCTGCTGCTGTCGGACTGCCTGGTCCTCCTCCAAAAAGGCCCCGACGACCGGCTGCTGCTCCGTTATCCGTCCCGCTGGATGGGAGGAGGAGGAGTGGTCATCGCCGACAACAAGACCTCCTTCAGTCCCCTGGTGAAGCTGGACTCGCTGCTCGTCCGCTCCGTGGCTACGGGTACGGTCTTCGCTAAAGTTTGGACGTCCTTTACTTTTCCTGTCTTTTTTTTTTATGACAACTTTGGGTACTTTTTTTTTTTTCTAGACAAAAAAGCGCTGTACATCATCAGCACCAAAGAGACGCAGATTTACGAGCTGGCGGCGGGGTCGCCGTCTGAGAAAGACACGTGAGCAGATTTTTTTTTTCTGTTCAAGAAGACACGACATCCTTCTTCTGTCCACCTGTAGAAGTCACATTTTGCTTCACTCTGTCTAAGTGGTCCGCTAACCTTTTTGCTATTTGATTCACAGCTGGAAGGATTTACTTGAAAAGACCATCAAAGCTTTAGATCCACAGAGCAATCACGGATCACTTCCTGTGTCGTGAGTATATATGTCGAGAATAAGAAACCAGGGAAAAAAACAGTCCCTTCATGTTCCTAGTTTTAGTTAAATCGCATGTACATGTATTCATTCGGTATGTGTATTGTTTTGTCCAGTTCTTCCAGCCTACGCAGCAGTTCACCAGCCTTAACTGAAGGTAAAATATCTTGATGGAGAAGGGGAACAAAATCTTTTAATATGGTGTTTTCCTGCTATTCTTACAATCTCAGATGAACGGCAACACTTAAAACACATTAGTGTAGCTGTTTTAGTTAAAAAAGAAACCCAGAAAAAAACAATTTCAACTGGTTGGCACCTAGAGTTCCGACTACATTTGTTTCTAGGGACAAATACCGTAGAAAAAGTTCACATTAAAATGCAAATTTATTTAAAAAAATTTTTTGTTTCTAATCCACCAGTCCGTTCTGCAGAGGAGCAGTCGGAGTTTATCGGGAGCCACGGCACCGCTGACGACGGCATGCTGGGTGACCATCTCGCCGACCAACCTGAAGCCAACAGCAGCGAAGAGGAGCGGGCAGCGGGCGTGGCCGAAGCGGCTCTGCACGACGGTGGGGAGAAATCGGGACGCAACAGAGTCAGGAAGCAGCATTTTTAGTTGATGTTGGACTTGCTGTCGATTCTCCTCCAGTGGAAACGCTGCGGCGGCTCCTGCTGCCGGACGTGGACGAGGACCGGAGGAGCCACGATACGGACGACACCCCCACCAACACCATGAGCAACGGGAACGCCGACAGACGACGGCAGGACTCCCTGGAGACCGTCCTGGACCTCTGCCTGAGTGAGCCGCGGCCCAGGCAGCCGGAGGCTCCGCCCCCAGAAAGCAGGCAGACCAGCGCCAAGGTGGTCCGGCGAGGTAAACGGATCGCAGGGAGGACGAACGTCCACTCCGATCTCTTAATCCTCACTTGCTGATGATCAAACCGAAGGCGACGTTTGTCTTTTAAATCTGGGTGTCTTTGCATGTTTCCTTTCAACTTGTGATTATAATTTTCTTTCTCTCTCTCTCTTTTTTTATCATTTGCTTGCAACAACAAAACCCCCCACAAAACTTGCTTCTTATTCCTCCCCCTTCTTTCACCCTTTTACACACTTTTCCTTCACACACACATCTATCCTCTGCGTAGCTGTGGTTGCGGGTGCTCCTCCTCCTCCTCCTTCTCCTTCTGCCCCTGATGGCACCGCCGGCGATGTTAGCCTCCCCTCCGATCTGTCGTCACAGTCTAGAGGCGAGGCCGACACGCAGGGTAATGGAGACCGAACCTGCTTCAGTTGTCATGAGACCACTCTCAAACATAACCAAATATAACCTTTGACTCGGGCGATGGCGGTCGAGCTAAAGTCGCTTTTGCGCTCTCTTAGGGAACCTCTTCTACCTGGTGATGCCGATAGACCAAGGAGAGAGCGTCACTGACGACCTCCCTGACCCTCCTACACCCACCGCCAGCCACTTTCCTCAACCTCCACAGGACGTGTCGTCATCACAGACTCAACCGGATGAGGAAAAAGAAGAAGAAGAAGTAGTGGCGGCCAGCTGCCCGGAGTTCATCCAATCAGATTCAGAAACTATGCAAACGGAGGTAGAGTTGGAGGAAGGCGATAATGACAATGACGGTGAGGATGAGGAAACGGGCCCAGCGGCACAACAGAGTCACGTGATCAGAAACGCGGATGAGATTTTTCTCACCATCGAGGGCTTGATGAGCAAGTTGCACAAGCTGAAGGTGAGTTTTGCTTCTTCTGTTGCCCTGTGGAGGAACCAAGACGATCCGGTTCAAACGGCAGCGTTCAGAAGCTCAAACTTTTTCAGTTTACAACCAAAACATTGAGAATTGAACTGGTTGGGTTGGATTGCATTTAGGTGAGGTTGAACACATTCACCGATTAAGCTTTTTGTTGTAGAAACAGTTTTTTTTGCCTCTGCCTTAATTTAAAATTTGCCCAAATTTTGTCATTTGCAGCAAAGAAATAAATAAAAGTTAAAGTATATGCTGAGATTTCAGGATATGCTGTAATCTGAGGAGTACTATATTAGGTTATTAGGATGAAATATGATTTCATAATCTCAGTGTAGAAAATCTTGGGACAGTGTTGACATAGGAAAATAAATTCCATTTAAACTGTATTTTAGCGAGACATAAACTTTATAGTGCGGGACCAGAGACGTGTCGTAACATTTCAAGGCTTACATGAGTTTTAAGTTGGACAAATTCTTCTTGAGGGACATTAATTTTTACAGATTTTTCTTGTCAGTTGCAATCGAACTCAGAGTAATATTACCAGTGTTGCTGTAGGGATTTTAGTTAGCAAAATCTGAAAACTTGACCTCATAATGACCTACTGCTAAATGTATCTCATGCAACTCCCCCAATAGCTAGAATTAAACTATTGTATTGACAATAAATACCAGTAATATAAGTTAAGTTGAAAATATATGAAAGATAATGCAGTCTGAAAGTTCTTTAACTTCCTCATGTTGGAATTTCTTCTTCTCTGTGTAACGAATGAATGTGATTCTGTTTAGATTTTGGGTTCGTTTGCAGAAAGGCACTTAAGAACAGTCCCCGATGTTTGCGTTGAGTATTGATGTTTCGATTCCTTTGCAGGAAATCGAGAAGGCCCATCACAAGCTGCTAGACTCTCTCAGAGATCCCTCCCTGAGCCAGGAGTCGGAGGACCAGCCGTGTTGCTCTGCAACCGTCTCCAGGACGCCGTCCATGGACCGCAGCTCAGGAGACGGTTTGTGAGCGCCATTATTTAAATGTTTGGCCTATTTTTTCTTCTTTAAAACTTATTGCTCTGCATATCTAAGCTTTTTTTTTTTTTTTTTTTGTGGTTGTGTTTGCACCTAAACAGGTAAGGAGGGAAACCCGGGAGATCTCAGAATCCTCTCAACCGGATTCTGAGTGGATTCGCTCGCTGTCGACTGATCTCCACACGCGTCTGTAGGCTGAACACTAAAACGGCCGGCGGACCTAAACACACATCTCATTTTACAATGGGAGACGGCACGATGGAGATAGATTATTATTTTCCAAGGATGGAAGTCTGGAGAGAGTGAGACAGAGAGAGAGAGAGAGAGAAATGGGAAGAAAAAACAGACAGAAGAAGGAAGTTTGAAGAACTTGAAGTTTTTGGGGGAGAAAAAAAATGACCAAGTTGGATTCTTGTGAAGGAAAAAAAAAGAGACTTTTTACGTTGTGTTTTGTAGACCTGGTTGAAGAAGCGGAGCAGAGAAGTGTTGAAATGTTAATGTAAGGAAATGTTCCTAGGGACCCGTCACCCCAGCACTTTACCCATAATGCATCTCTCCCCCCAAACACAGCGCTCCCCAGTCGCGTTCGGACCCGACTGGGGAGCAAGACGACAGTATGTTTCACGGCCGAAGGACTGTGTCTGAGTAATTCAGGTCTTTTTTTTTCTTTTCTTTTCTTTTACTTATTGCACTGCGTAAGAAAAACCATAAGTCACATGAACACAAGGACCACTCAACTCACTAAATCACTGTGGAAAACCCTTTGGTTTCAGCTTTCAGTGAAGCTACAGGAAGGTAAAACTGTTGCATTATTTCACTTTTTTTTTTTTTTTTTTTTTTTGCTTTGTGGAAACACTACTGCTCCATTTACTACTGAAGAAACAAAAAGCAGGTAGGTTTTAATTTTCTTGCTTCCACGGCGTAAAGGGATCTCCGCAGACTCACACAGCTGCTCACATCATGCCAGGTTGCATTATTCGGGGAGGTTTATATTCATGTGTCATAACCAAATTTTGGCACTGTCGGTGTTGTATCCTACGTCTGGAGTTTGGTTTAAACATGAGGGAAAACTTTGAGTTGTTCATACTGCGGTAAAGTCGAGTGTAAAGTTGTTAGGGAGAAGCTTGGGAAAAAGCTTTGGGAGAAAAAACTATTTTTTTATCTTCCAGTAAATACACTTGGTTTTGTGCATGTTAGCCTGTTAGCTTAAATCTGGAAGAAGTCACATGTAAAAGAAATTTGAGAAAAAAAATAACAAAATACACCCGTGAGTACCTCAGAAGCTCACTTGTTTACTTTATACAGATAATAACCCAACGCATCATAATGTGGTAGTTACTGTTAGCTGTGAATTTCAGTACATTTTCAACAGAACTTGCTCAATGCTTTGCGTTAGCGGCGTGGTTCTGGTTTTGTGAAGTAGGGTTCTGTGCAGTCGGTACTTGATGCAGACTGAAAACAAGCCTTTTGGGTTTTCATATTTTTGATAAGTCATTGGTAGCAGATCAACTATTGCACTTGCAAATGTCAAACGCAAACGTAGCAGCTGTTTAGGTGTGAGCAACAACCGCTACATTTTTTGAGATTCTGGTTTTTATATTATGGCGGGAATTTACTTTAGTCTACATCCATCTTTGATTAGTGTTTGGATCGTATGTGACCCAGCTGCAGGTCGGATACTGACCACTCATAACTGCTTCACATTACCCCCACTGAAAAGGGAAAAAAATGGCTGACATTTTTCTACACAATTATACAAATATCAAGCTTGAAGCAGTGATGATTACCAGCATAATTATTATTTTTATTTGTTTATAATTTTTCCATTTTTTGGCGTGTAACTAATACAAGTTTGAGCAACCTCCTGCTAAAACGTTTCCTCATATTAGCATTTCACATCAAATTACACTTTCGCCATTTTCACCCATTTTGGTCTATCCTACTTCCGGAAAACCACAAAAAAAGACATTTCATACCCATATAACTAAAACTATATATCGTTTTATTTATACATAATCTTAAAAATGATCAAGTCAAAGAGGGTACGAACTGACACAGTCAGTAAATGGAAGTGGGGTGCATAACTAAAATTAAAAACTTAGGAAATGGCGAAGAGGCCAAGCGACAAGCACACGTCAGCATGTAGCATCTAGCTACATCCAAGTAAAATCCGACGTTAGCATTTAGCATCAAGCTACATCCAAGTAAAATCCGATGTTAGCATTTAGCATCAAGCTACATCCAAGTAAAATCCGACGTTAGCATGTAGCACCAAGCTACATCCAAGTAAAATCTGACATTAGCATGTAGCATCAAGCTAACGGTGAGCTTGCTGAAGATTTATGTTGTTTACCTTTATATGCCTGGTGTAAAGACAAAAACTATTCCTGGAGCTCCCTTTGGAGTTTTTTTGTTTTGTTGTTATTTTAATTTTATTTAATATATGTAAATAAAATTAAATTAGTTTGGTACTGGGTGAGACCTGAACGCAACATCAAGAGACGCTAAAACCAAGTGCTTTTCTCCTTTATTATTTTAATCAAATCTCACTAATACATGCTACATATTCTTTTCTTACTAATTTATATTTTTTCTTTACATTTCTCACAGAGGTTTATCCAAAACTCACTGGAAGGGTTTATTTCTGAGCTGTTATTATTATTGGAAGTGATCTCCATCTTCCAAACACACTGCAGCGTCCTCCAGTGTGTTGTCAGAAATTGGTTTCCTTTCTGGTGGCGTTTACACTCTCTGAAGGAAGAACAGGAAGGTGGTAGCATGTGTATACATATATGAAATGAAGCTGAAATAGAAAATTAAAAAAAGAGAGACAGAGACAAATTTTTATTGCAGCTGATCCTGAAAAAACTTGCAAACGGAAATGTTGGAAAGTGATTTACCAAAGTGAGGTGTTGAAGGGAAAAAATTTTTGTTTTACTTACCATTTTTGGCTGCTGGGGATTTTTTTTTCTCTCCAGCGTCACATACCAGCAGTGGGATGTTTTTGTCAGACCTCAGTTTTGAAAATTCAGCACAAAAACACCCGCCCTCAAGAAAAAAAAAAAAAAAAAAAGAAAACCCATGATCCTCGCTGGTCTGAATCAGCTGAATCTGGATCAGTTTCCATCTAAATATCTTTCATTTCGTCTTTTCTCCTCTCTGTCTCTACTACTCAACTAAGTGGTTGTATTTCCTGTTTCTACCTCTACACTTTGTATCTTCCTTTTCATTGTATTAACTTGTACATTGACATCAATGTTGTGACCCTAACTGGCTGAATTAAAGACAGCTCAAACTGATTACCTTTTTTTTTTGACAAAAAAGAATATATATATATGTTGCACAGATAAATTTCCCTGCACAGTGCAAACTACTGTATGCATAAACACATTATTAATTTCCATATCATTGTCTTTATTTGGTCTCATCAGTCATGTGTAATATAGAGAAATCCAACCCACTTGTTTTATAATATTTTTTCTGTTCTGTAAAGCCTTAGTTCTTGTATTTGATTTTATTTTTGTAGACATGATTTTAATAAAAGGATGTATAAATTATTTTCTGTTTTTTTTCCCTTGTTTTGTTTTGAGAGATGGATGAGTTTGTTAGCTGCACAGAAGGCAAGCAGATTTTTGTTTCTGGTTTATGTGTTTTTTGTGAGATTAAAATGATGAAACTGGAAAAAGAACATTCCTTGTGTGAATTCCTTTTTTCATTGGTTAAAAAAAGGGTTTTCTTTTAATGAAAAAAATATTCCTTATGCTTTTAGTCGGTGCTTTTGCAGTTGGCACATAAAAGAGCTGGGGATGAACTGGGTGATGTGCTCAGCAGAGCAGAAAAGCGTCCATCTTCAACCAACAGTCCAGAAAGAACCGGATATGCACCTTCAAAATAAAACCGAAACGTTTGCGAAGGACACAAGCAAAAAAAACACTAAAGACCCTGGATGAGTCTGATTGTGACGTAATTACGTACAGATTTAAGCCAGCGCGCGCGGCATCGATGTGGCATCTGCCAGAGTATCTGACAGTCATTCAAAGATATTGTCCATAATATTATCTTGCATTTATTCTCCCGTGGTTTTGCTGGAGCGCCATCACGACATGGCGCTGCCTCCGCCATGTTTGTGGGAACAGCTTGTTCACGGTGTTCAGTGGAAGTTCTTCAGCACTTTTACGGTATTTTGCGAACCAGAACCTTCTGTCTTGGTCTATATTGGACCAGAACCTGCACATTTGCTGTGTGTCATTTGTGAGTGGTGGGAAAACTGCGAACAGGACTTCCTTTGGACGGTGTTCATCGAGTTCACACGGAGACACGTTGACGGCCATGTTTTGTTGGGTGACGCGCTGTGACTCTCATGCAGCAAGTTTCAACATTTCAGTTTGAAAAGCACGAGCTTTATTTTCGGTCTACAATGACCAAACTTACACATTCAGCTGGCGAAAAGCAATAATAATAGTAATAATAATAATAATAATAAAATGGAGGTTAGAACGAGTCCAAACGTGAACAACCACTGCACTGTATTGACGAACTGATTCAGGGAGAAAGATAAACACAATGTATTTGTCTCACTGAGGCAGTGACGTCCACGACTTGCCGTAAACTTCCAAGAGGGCTTTTAATTCCAAAGCCCCTCACCGGAAGTGGCATGTGAACCCAGTTTCACCTCGACGCTGCTCCGCCCGGCGTTGTGTCGTCCACCCATCCAGACCCAGCGGGACTCCGGGACACAACAGATGCGCGAGCCCCGGGACGCGGCGCTGGCAGCAGCCTGTTGAGGCGACGTGGTTTCTTTCTACCTGAGGGACTCGGGGCAGATTTCCCTTGGGAAAGAAAGTCAACCGATTGTTGCGCTGTGGGCTTTGCGGCTCATTTGTTATTTTCTGCTTAACGTGTCGTTGGAAACTGCGCGGACTGATGAGAAAGGACGTAAACTGAGGGACAAAAAAGGTGGACGCCGCTGCTAATTTGCTCTTTGTGTCGGAGGCGTCTTTCTTCTTCTTTTATTTTGAGCAGTAAGGTAAGACCACCCTGCGGGGCTTCGAGGCATGTCTTCTCCATTTAGGCTGCTTGGTGTCACAAGTTGCAATATGAAAACTTCCCACAAGTTGAGAGTTGTCGCACGTTTTCACCTCTTTCAATTATTATCTTCGCCCTGATCTGCCAGTCGCAAACTTCACTGCGGCTGGACAAGAACATTGTTTGCAGGCGTTCTGGTGGCGCTCACTGACGCGCACTGGGTGCGCGTGGATTTGCGCACCGCGCAGTTTTTAAACGACCTTTGTATTTCGTGGGGTTTGGTCTCCACGGCGGCCGCAGGCGCCTTTCCGGCTCGGGTTTGTTTAGCGAGTGGCTGCATCCAACCGCATCACTAACACGTTGGGTGTGTTTGCTTTGTCTCAAAAGGCAACTCTGCCAGTGCGGTCCCAACGCAGGGGCGGGGCGGGGCGAGGTGGGGTGGAGTGGCACCCTCGCAGGACGCACTGTGGATGGTACTTTTTTCCCCCCCTCAATATGCACACCTTAAGGGAAGAGAAAGCATGTTTTGAATGAGTCGCATAATGTTCATGTTTGTGTCATTAGGATTCCAGAGAGAGCTCCTTAAAGGACTAAAGGTGGCTAAATATCTGTGTGTCTTTATTTAACCAGGAAGAAAACTCTTTGAGGTTAAAAATCTAATTTACAAAAGTGCCTGGGCTATGCAAAACAATATGAAAACAAGACCGTTTCTACAATATAATGTGATGTTTTTGTGCTTTTGTTTCTAATGATGCCCTGGGCAACTGCCCAGTGGACTCATTTCAAAAATTGCCACTGTTTCCTACTCAGAAGGTGAATGATTGGAGCTGCATAGCTATCCCCTGGCAATAAACAAATAATTATTTAACATTGATTTCATTATTTATTTATATATATATTTTTGCAAACCTTTCTTCTTTTCAAATCTTTGAGTGTCAATATTATTTCTCTGTTTTTTGTGACTTTCTTTTAAGGTTTGACTCAAGTGTATACGTGGGTATCATAGTTAGTCATGGATTTCCTCCAAGTCACTTCAGTGTAAAATTGTACACATTCCTTCATGAGATAAATCAAAACCTTTCTTTTTGCCATTCATAGAGCTCATTTTAAATAACCAACCTCCCACCTGTATGTATGTACAGCAGTGACATAACGGTGACAACTTTCTGGTAGTCAAATGAATAAAACAAACACTACTTTTATCCACACATTTTGCTGTCAGTGGACCACTTTTAATTCACTTGCATTTCGTCAAGAACGTCAGAACGCAAAAAACGAACCAGTCAAATGGAAAATCATCATCGCTGGACAATTCCTGTGTACATCTGTAAACGGCTGTGTTCGATATTTAGCTTCCGCTTTCCCAGTGAGCATTGAATGCTGATCTTGGTATCCAATGGGAATCAATATGTTTTGAATGAGCCAGGAGAGGAGAAAGCTTGCTGCGCCAATCACTAGGATTGACTCCATCGTGACTCAACGAGAGCCAGAGAGAGAACAGAGGTGGTTTTGCTAACCGTCACTTTGCAAGACGGTTGTGCTAAACTCACGAACACTCAGAGATCATTTCTCGCTTACAAGTACCTAACATGTTATTATCATGTCCTTGACCTTGAAATGCAAGTCTTTTTGTAACAGGGATAAACATCTAGATTTATTGTAGCTACTAAATGCACTTCCTGACAGTCTAATTGAACCAGTACTCCAATATATGAGCATATTTCTGAACTGCAGCAAAGCTCTAAATATAATTTCCGTGTCATTCTTGGGAAACTGGGTTCTTAGGTCAATGGCATTTCTATTTTTAGCCACAAAATAATAGGAGCACTCTGATTTGTGTGACGCTGTGCAATGGTGGAGCTTTTTTTAATCCTTTGTTTTCACCATGAAGTCCTTCATTTACCATTTTTGTCCAATTGCAGCATTAAAAAAAGACAGAGAACTGGCTCCTAAGTTTTGTCAGCAAAGGGAGTCTTGCAGGTTTACATTGAAAATCTGTTTATCGACATGCAACATCCTGCATTTTAAGGCATTCTTCAAATATCATATTGCTTTAAAATATATATATATATCACTTAAAATGGAAAGTCCTTCAGTTGTGTCTCAATTCTTCAGATTTTCTCTCCAATAAATTGTTGTAAATTGTCTATCCTCCTCCCCGATTATTCTTGTTCCTTTCACAGAAGGCAGCTGAGGTTCCATTTTGTTTTTTTTGTAGACATTTCATCAATAATTCGGAAAATTTAAATTTTTGTAATTTCTGAACATAAATCAGAAGTTTCAAGCTTGGAAATCGCAGTCAGAACTATAATCGCACTGATATAGTCGCTAAAGTCACTAATTGGACTGTGAAGTTGATGAGTCCTGGACCCTACCATCTAATCTACTCGATGTCTGGAACATTGCCACTTTATTATGCCAAAACCTGAATTGTTTGGGTCACGTCTCGAAGTGCGAACGGCTGTAAAACAGACGAGTCCTTAAAGGAACCTATTAGTGCGGTTGTTCCTACTGCAGCAAATGAACCCAATACTTTCAACCCATCCTCAAATCTGACTAAGCACTTTGCATGGGAGATAAAATGTCTTCAGGAATTGAGAGAAGTCCATTTGGCTTTCAACAGACAAGTCCTTTTATGAAGAGGTCTAAATCATTGGTTCCATTTTGAAGGTCTTCCAAGTCTTTTCTTGAACTGTAGCTACTTTTACCCTCATTTTCTGTCCAGTACTTGTATCTGAATGTTTAAGAGGAACTCATTAGACTTTTCTAAGCCCCCAGGCCTAAACTGTCTGCTTAATTTGAACTAAGAGCCACCTATGAAAACCATTAACCAAAAATGAAACAAGAGGACTAAGCCGAGCATAAAATGTCATCATCAAGGGAATCTCCAAAGAGCCATTGGGATCCTGCTTCACTAGTTTTATTTTATTTTTTTGCTTCTCCTGGTGGCATTATCGGAGGTCAGATACCATAATTATGTCACAAAATGTGCTAAAAATGTGATTGAGTGTAGAAAAAGTCATTTTAACAATTCATACCCGACTTTCTGTCTGTGGAGTTTTGTGCCCAATTTCTGTCATTTGAAGTGGATTATGTGTTTGTTTGATTATGAGAAACCCAAAATAGAAACTGTAATATTCCCCCTGAGAATGAATACTCGGGTGAATTGAGTACGTTGTAGTCCAATTCACCTGAAATGTTTTCCGCTATGCCACTCTCTTCTTTGCTGAACTTCCCTGGATGGAATCCCACGTGGGAATCACATGAAATCCCTCAGCGCAAATTGAAGAGTCCGATATAGAAAGCAGAAACAGGAGGTTAGGGCACAAATGAGAAAGCACGAGGACGTTGGTTATTAGATTAAAGGTCGGTTTGTAAAGTATCAAGACAACAACATGAGTCCTGTCCTGACAAAGACTGAATATTAAAAAGACAGAAACTGGATCAGATTTGGAAGATGAAGTCAAACGCGTCCTTGAACTGGAGTCCGATTCACAGCTCTGGTGAAAGGATTGTCTGTTTTTGTTTTCTGGGGATGTGTATAGCTGAGGGGGTCGAGGGGGAGATGGAGCGCTGAGTTGTTGTTCTGGTATCCAGGACGACACCCCACCACCTCCCTCCTTTTGTCTTTTCTCACCCCCATTCATCCCCATTGTAGTAGCTGGGCTGTGTTGCCCGAGAAACCACAGGGGACTCTTGGGAATGTGGCGCCTGTGTGCGGACATCAACTCCACATTGCCAGGCGCAAGAAAATATTCAGCATTTTTATTTAAAATCATTTCCTCTTTCGCATCAATATAAAATTAGCATGTTGTAGATGAAATAATTTCATGTTTCTTGAACGCTAAAGACTCGAGGGCTGGTATGGAAGGTGACGTAGTTGCCCTTTATCAGGCTGAAAACGCACTCTGAGCCAATTCACTTATGGATTCTCATGAAAAAGTCTCCCATAAGGCGGAAGAATGGGCTCAGCTATGTCCTGTGCTGCCGACAGCACACAGCCTTTCAACAGAGCGCACAGTGCCAGCATTTTAACAATGCTGTCTCTCTTCTTTCCATGGCTGCTTGGTATGTGCCCCTTTCGAGACAGTTTTACTTGTCTCACATGACAAATTATCCTCTTCCTTTGCATTCTCTCTTCTGTCCCCTGGCTCACACGGGCAGTGCGCACTACTCGGTTGCAGATCCTGCAACCCTTCTCTCACGTTGCCTTCCTCTCTCATCCTTCCTCCTTTTTTTTTCCCTCCTCAGGCCTCCAAGATAGATTCCCTCAGGAGTAAAGTGGACTTGTTGCGTTTTCCGTTGGTCCTTTCCACAAAGTCCATCAGCAACCGCAAGAGCCAATTGGGCGTGGTGTGGGAGAAGGGCGGCGGCTCGGGGACGGGAGTGGCACGGAAACTCCGCCCACCGCCAGCCTCCGACATGGACAACGAGTCAACGTATTCGGGCTATTCCTACAAGTCGTCCCACTCGCGTACCTCCCGCAAAAACAGGTAGGGACTGGTGTTTGTTTCTCGCTGTCTGGAGAGGGAGACCTTTATTGTGTTGCTACTGTATTTGCTGCAAGCGCAAATGCAGGACAATATGATGAAAGCCATATTGTCCTATGCTGCTGGGGTGGAGGTTCACCTTCCAGTGGGACGTTGATCCAACACACACCGCCAGGCCCACAATGAAAGAGTATTGCATTAGGATGATCCAACAGACTCCAGACTTGAAACTGATTTAGAATGTGAGACAAGGCCTAAAACTCAATGTTCAAAGACTTTCTCTGGCCAATCTGAGATTTTTCTATCTTGAGGTGAACAAATTCAGACATTTAGTGGTGAAAGCTGGTACAGACCTGTAACCACAGTGCAAAAAATATGCATTTTATGTTATTTGTTCTAAATTGATATTTGATGTGAGTTTTTTTGATGTATAGTTTGCAAAAAAGTTCCCATTGCAATGAGTGATTGGTGTGTTGGAAAACTGGTAACTGATTAAAATGTTGGATGAAAGAAAGCTAAAGCTGCATTGGTATACAAAATGTTTGCATTGAGGGAGAGACTTGTGTTGAAATTATTCATCTAACACAATCATAAAATGTCCCTAATTACAAAACTGATTGCAAAACAGTAAATGCTGTTTGATGATGCATTGTGACATTAGTGCTTTGCATGAATAATTTCAGACAATAATTTACTGCAAATCAAGCCTTTTGTTTTGTGGATTAAAAAAAATCTCAAAATAAAAAAAACTGTTATACTTTGAAATCAAATTTATTGACACAGACAAACTTGTGTCTTTTTTGTTTCATGTGAAATGCTTTGAATAACTAAAGCAACATGTGTGTATTTTTTTGACAAACTGTTTCTGATTTGAATTACGGATAGATCTCCTGTGTGACTGCCTTGCTCTCGCCATTGATATCCTGGTCAGATTTCTGGGCCCTCTGTCTGAACAGCAGGTTTGGCGAATGGATGGCTGGACTGTTTTGGGGTTTTCTACAACAGGATGAGTGGAAGACGAAGTCAGGCGTTTATATTAGTGCTTGTAGACTCCAGCATTTCCACTAGATGTCACCAAATAAAGCAGAGTTGAATCTACACTTTTGCAGCACTCTTGTAACTTGTTTCAAAGCCCATCTTATTTTAAAGTCACAAGTCATTAGTCTCTTGTGTCTTCTCCCAGGAAGTTCTAGATTGACAACTAAATCGCAAATCTTTCAAAATGAACCAAAACACCTTTTTTAAACTTTTCTATTTCATAGAAGGTAATGAATAGAGAAGTAATGATCAAAAAGCAGCTGAAAATTACCCAATGTTTGAAATAAAAGTAATACAAAAAAGAATGCATTACTCGTTTGTTTGGCTTCAAATCTAAAGGAAATACTTTTGAGTTTCTCCTGTAGAGATTTGAATCATTTAGCAGCACAGTCTGTTGATAACTTAAACCCTCTTTAAGTGTTTTAAGCTTCAGTTGTCATGGATTTTATAATTTGGGAAATTGTTGGGTCAATCATTGTTTTAAATGTGTGTTTATTTAAACTTTGATGCTGTGGCTCATTGGTAAAAGTTTGCAACTTCAAGGCTAATACCATATATGTCTTGAGCTGAACTATCACCGATATCAGTGTTGCAGGCATTTCCTGAATACCAAAATAGATGAACATTTTTCTTTTTCTTGATTTTGAATCTTTTACTTTGCTCTGTTGTCTTTTAACCGTTGATACTTTTCATGTTTTTTTTTCAGTCTATTAGAAGTTATGTTATCATGACCTACTTTTCTGTACTTCCACAATTTGACAGTCCTTTTCCAAAAATGTCTTTCTGGACAACAGTCAAATATGCCTGTAAATTGAAAAAAAAAAATTTTTATTCCAAACATTAAAGTTTGTCTTGAAAAATGAACTTGCATACTGTATATAAAAATACCCAAGTTTTGTATAATGACGTCATTGTCCATGAATGAAAGTGCATCGTCGTCTCAGATGACTTAATCCGGTCAAGATTAAATTCTTAAATAAATTGGTGAAACAGCAACCAGCTGACTCTGGGTCAGCAAGTTAATCTTTCTGGGAAACTGGATAACAAATTTGAATAGCTTAATTTTAATTATAGTGAGACATAGTGTCTTACGATCAATTCTAGCCATTGAATACATTACATATTATGCGCATTGTTCGATATAAATGTTTCAATATAACCCCTTCAAAAGTATCTCAAAGCCACAAACAGAGAGTAATTTCTCCAAAAAATGCTTATTGTCCCTGAACGACTACTTATTCCTGACATTTACACTGTTTTCCATTGTTGCTTCAGGGAGAGAAGGGACCGGCATCGCTTGAAGAATCGGGATGGCTCAATCCGTGGAGATAAGTCTGTGATGATCCAGGCCCCGGGGGAGCCGCTACTGGATCCTGAGTCCACCATAACAGACGACCGGGTCAGATTTTCATTTTGTATCTCGTCTGTTTTTATGTGGGATCTATGTGAACACATGATCACCAACACCCACCGTTCTCATGTTCCCACAGGACGACAACTGGGGTGAGACCACCACCGTGGTCACTGGGACTTCTGTGGACAGTATCTCCAATGAGGATCTGACTCGAATCTCTAAGGACTTGGAGGACTCTTTGCCTCTCGACTGTCGCCGTTACATCAGCCCCGTTTTAGGAGCCATTTTGGGGCTCATCTCTGTAATCACTCCCTTGGCTTTCCTTGCCCTTCCACAGCTCCTTTGGCGGGACACATTGGACCCTTGTGGAACGCCATGTGAGGGCCTTTACATCTCTCTGGCTTTCAAACTCCTGATCCTCCTCATCTCCACGTGGGCGTTGTTCCTCCGCCCATCCAGGGCTACTCTGCCACGCTTCTTCGTCTTCCGCTGTCTGCTCCTGGCGCTGGTCTTCCTCTTCGTTGCGTCTTATTGGCTCTTCTACGGCGTCCGGGTCCTGGAGCCCCGCGAGACAGACTACAGGGGGATCGTGGGATATGCCGCATCTCTGGTGGATGCACTACTGTTCATTCAGTATCTGGCTCTGGTTCTGCTGGAGGTCCGACACCTGCGGCCCGCTTTCTGTCTGAAGGTCATCAGGACCGCTGACGGAGTCAGTCGGTTCTACAACGTGGGGCATCTTAGGTCAGTATAAATGTATTCAATTAGTAGATCAGTCGGCAATTAAAGCACAAATTTTGGTCAAATTCCTTAGAAATCACTCAAATTTATTGCTTATCTGACAAACCTGTGCATAATAAAGCTCTAACAGACTGCAGTATAAAACTTGGTTAAGACTTTCTTGACTGAGGATTTGTGAACTACATAATTCACCTGCCATAATTCTTCAAACTGCATCTTTCATGCGATGTGAAAGATGCAGTGATATGAATGCTTGCAGTGACATTTACATGCACTTTGAAGCAGCAGGGAATAGAAACCTCAAACACCTGAAATAGTTCAGCGGAACAACTGCAACCTGTTTCTGAACTGTTCTGCTTTCGCCACATTAGGGTCGAGAGAAATGCATTTGTAGATCTGGTCTGATCAAAGCACTCACTACAAATCGGTGATTTAGTTTATCTGCCTTAATATAGCAAAACAGTAGATTTTATGTACATGAAGTAGAAAAGTAGTCATTTGTGTTTTGCACTGCTTATCCTGTAGGCCCCTTATCGTTGGCCCCCAGTCATGACTCATTGTTGTTCACCACTTCCTTTAGTGATGTGTTGCTAGTGTGTGGCTGCCAATAGTGAAACATCCTGACAACTTTTCCTTTATGAAATGGAACAAATTAGTCATGTCCTCCTTTTTCTGATGCAATGTAGCATCCAGAGGGCAGGATGTGGGTTCTGGACCAGTACTACAGCGACTTCCCAGTCTATAACCCGGCATTGCTTAACCTCCCCAAGTCATCCTTACCAAGAAGATGTCCTCCTTCAAAGTCTACAACCTGGAAGAAGGTACATTTTCTCTCCTTTATATTATAAGACGCCATCATTGTTCAGTACCAACGTGCTGTACGGAGATCAGCACCTTGGTTGAAAAGGCCTTATCGGTGCCTCACCTGTCTGAACTGGCACTTTCCTAATTGTTCCATCCTTTAGATGGAACAATTTACAGGCATGTCTCTGCCCACAGAGAACACCAACAACTCCACAGGCCAGTCCAGAGCCATGATAGCAGCTGCCGCTCGAAGAAGAGACAACTCTCATAACGAGTACTACTACGAGGAGGCAGAGGTGGAGAGGAGGCTCCGCAAACGCAGGGCCAGGTAGCAATACAGGGAAAAGTACTAGACATTGCTCTTAAATACTTGATAGACCTCACAAAGTAACTCCTCTGGACCAGTCTAGTTAAAGAAGTAGCTCGTATTCATCAAGTTAGCGACTTTGGTTGATGTTCTAGTGAAAACATTCCACCTCTCTTACATCCTGTTTTGTGTCCTTGTAGACTGGTAGTGGCAGTAGAAGAAGCTTTCACCCACATCAAGCGTCACCAGGATGACGACACGCCCACATCGTCTCCCAAACACCCACGGGAGGTGATGGACCCCAGGGAGGCCGCCCAGGCTATCTTCGCCCCCATGGCCCGGGCCATGCAGAAGTACCTGCGGGCCACCAGGCAGCAGTCCTATCACCATGGAGAGCATCATCAACCATCTGCAGTTCTGCATCACACACAACATGACACCTAAGGTTAGGAGGTGTTTCTTTTGAAATGTTAATGTAGTGCCAACAAGTAACAACTTGCTACAAATATCTGTGTGTAATGCTTTGAAATTGGCCTCTATCTCTTTAAGATAGAGGCCTGATAGTCTCATAGACTTTATTTGATTGAGGGCCAAAATTTCAACATTTCTTAACTGTTTTTATTTTCACACTTTATTGCATCAACAATCCAAATCTTCTGACAAAACTATTCCCCTCCTCACCTGCGGGGGTGTTGTTCCAAGAACCAATGAAGGAAACAACACAAAAGTCTCTGAAGAAGATACTTGGAGCAACTTCCTTCCAAAAAATGTGAACAGACATGGAGTCAGATTTTAACAGTTGTAGAATTTCTCTTTTGTCTTTGATAAAAGTTCACAAGACATTTCTCCCACTACTGGTAGAGTCATGCATTTCTTATGGTTGCATTTAACCAGAATGCCCTGCGCTATTTTCTGCACCCTGCTTTTAGAGCAATGGCATCCATTCAAAACGCACCGGATTTCACTTCAACCAAACCAAAATCTAGGGATTTCTTTTTAGGGTGACCAGAGTTCCTCATCACAGTTCAACTGTGCATTCACACCTCCCCAAACAAACTGTACTTTCTAGGCAAATGGACAAAAGTTTTGATTAAACCAACTAACCGGGGCTGGGGTGAATGCACCATAAGAAGCTCCTTACCTTTCAGACACTCCCTCTTACGCACATCATTACAACAATGCTTCTCCATGCCGTCCATTGATGCCCTTTGCAACCGTTCTCATGAGTCTTAACGTTTCAATAATAAGCTCAGCAGATGTGTGATTTCACTATCCATGAATGAGTCAAAAGATATGTGTTTGGTTGGGTAATGACGTGACCTCAAATAAAGCTCAAACAAGTTGAGTTTGCATGATACAACTCCTCGTGACCCACTTCCTCCTCCTCTCCTTAAAGGCCTTCTTAGAGCGCTACCTCAGTCCCGGTCCCACCCTCCAGTATCTGGACAACAACAGGGGGCGCCAGTGGACACTAGTGAGCGAGGAGCCAGTGACGGCCTCCTTGCGCCAAGGCCAGATCTTCTGCCTGAAGCGCCTCGACTTCGCCCTGGTCGTGAAGGTGATGCCCCTCCCTTTCCTGCGCCTAGCCGAGGAGTTCATTGACCCAAAAAGCCACAAGTTTGTCATGAAGCTCCAGTCAGAGACGTCTGTCTAGCAGAACGGATGCAGCTGGACAGAAGGAAATTGGGAAGTTGAAAGATGCTTCTTATCGAGGGTTTTTGGTTTATGTACTTTGTAGTATTACAGTGTTATTGTACATGTTTTTTTTATTATTATTATTTGTCCAAATACAAAGCCATACAGTATATGGCCAAGATAAAAACGATGAAGTCATAGTCCTTTATGTTAGTTAAAGAAAGAAAGATAAAGACACTTCCCTGTCTGACTGCTGCTGGGGAAGTACCAGTTTATCACTTTGTTCTTCTCTAAACAAATGTCATACACAACAAAAGGTGTTCTTTAGGCTCTGCTCCACATCCAGATGTGCTTTTGGCTTCTCTCATGTTTTTTTTTATGTTACTATTTAACATGACCCTTCAAACCACCACTGCTGAACAAATGGTGGATAATATTTCTTTTGTTTTCTTTTTGTTTTTTTGGTGCAACTCAAATTGTAACCTTATAAAGCAGAATCAAACATCACAAAACCCAACTGAAATGATGTCTTCCCGAGTCTTATAACAAATGATACAATCCGAAACAAAAGACAACAGTTTCTTTTTTGTTTTAATCGCAGTAGCAGTTCCGCTTTCTTTAAATGGCAGACGAAGACAAACATACTTAACTTCTACAGGGAAGTGTGTCATCTTTCTTTTATGTGACGGACGAGAAACAAGTGGAACAAAAAAATTATTAATTGCTTTGCTTGGAACGCAGTTTTGTTCACAGAAAGGTTGTGGCTTCCTGTGAGAGATAACACACTGGACACATTAACCCCTCCTCCGCCCGCGTTGTACGCAACGTATACTCCTGCTGCATCCACAAGCTCCCATGTGAAACTTTTCTTTTTAAAGGAGTGTTGCAGCTTTACTTGTAAATGAGGGTACAAAAATTCTGGACTCCATCTTCTAAAGAGCTTTGGTTAATGGTGCAGATTTTTTTTGTTTGTTGTTTGTTTTTTGGGGGGTTTTTGTAGAGTTTGCTACATCAGACAACAGTCATAAGAATTACCGTGTATGGAAATCAGATGACGGAACTTAACCTGACAGTGAAGCTAAACACATGGTGTCTCTGCTGGGAAAATGTGGATATAGAGCTCACAATGCGCTGAGCAGTTTGTTTATTCACTGGCACATAGGAACTTTTCTCAAATTGTCGACACTGACTGTTGTTAACTGAAGGTAATACTTGCAAGTATTCCACACTAATATTTTAAAAAAGTACATTTTTGTGATAAGCCAAGTCTCTCTGGAGAGTGTGTCTTTGTCCGTGGAAAGTTTTTTCACTAGGTTATGTGTACATGCCTGGTTTACCATAGCTGCCAAACACAAATCTTGGTCGGGTTAGCTTGATCATACCGTGATGTAAGTCTTTTTGTTTTTCTTTTTGTTTTTTTTTTTCGTCCAAACACTGAAAGCCTTAACAAACACTTTGGCGTACGTTAATTTAGACCTCAAAGAAAAACCTCCTGCTCATACTATTTTTCTACTCGATCGACTCGAGATAATCTGTTTTCACTAGTCATTACAGCCAGATGGAGAAGACAAAAGTAACCAAAAACGAAAAAATTAAATGAATTTTCACCAGAATATCTATGCAGTTTTTAAATCTTTGTTGTTCCTAACTACATGACAAACCAATGGAATAGAAAAAATGGCGCATCACCCCAACCAATGAATGAAAGGAGTGGTTTATAAAAATTACAGAACTGAAATTTACAGAGGTTACTTGTCGCCTGCTTCTCTTGCATGCAAACGCCATCACAGAGCATGTCTGTGAATTACGCTGTCATCTCAAATTATCTTTTGAAGTGTGACACTCAACTGCAAGAGCATTTATTAAGTCAGACTGGATTCCCTAGTGAATCAATCTACATGCTAATTTATAGATATGTTCGATGGTTGAAATCGAATCTAAAGGCAAATTACAATTAGTTTGAGTTGTTAAAAGAAATTAGAAAAAATACTGGAACAGAAAGTTACTTTTTCATTTTGACTTCCTGTCCAACTGAGGAAGTTTCGCAAGCTACTGAGAAATAATGGTGATCTTGTACGGTGGAAGTCGAAGTGGGATGAACGCAGTGGGGAGTGGGCTGAGAGAAGAGGAAGTGTGGGGGCGTTGCCAGTGACAGCCCAGACTTCAGTGTTGTGACCTGCTTTCTAGTATTACTGTTGGTACTTGGATAACAAAGCCAAGCGCTCTCAAATTCAAATATGGATTACAGTTCAGGTGCTCAAACCTTATGAAGGCCTCTGAAAGATTAGTTTTAATAAGCTAACTAATCAATAAATAGTTGATTCAGTGTTCTGTAGTCAGGAGTAATAAGCTGTTACTTTATGTCACTGCAGGGCTCTCGCACATCTGTTCATGCATGGAAATGGTGAAATATGTGTAATTACATTATTGTACATCTTGAGAGTGTATAATGTTCTTTTACATCTGCTAAAAATGCTAATATCTTCAAAGGACAATGTTATCAGAAACTATTTTTTTGTACTGTTGTGCTTCCAGTTGATGCCAGTGGTGTGTAATAAATAACCACATTTTTAAATGTCACCTGTTTTTTTTCTTGGGTTTTTTTTTGTGCAAAAAAAGAAAACATGTGATATGTGATGTGGTGACGAGTGTGACTGACGTGTATAATAGTTCCAAGGAAAAAAAACAACTCGATGCCACGTTCTGTCGCGTCGTTAAGGAAGTTGCAGACGGAACGTCCTCCCTCTTTTAAGACCTCACTGTCTGTTGAGCGGTGTCGCAACCATGAGATTGATCGTCCTTTTCCTGTTGTTTCAAGGTGAGTTATTATACCAGCGCCCCGTTTCAGAGAGCGGGGTTAGTGAATGACATATCAGGGTCAGGTGTTAGGTGTGTGTACTTAAGCTGACGGCTGTATGTCAGAGAGCCGCGCAGCCGTTACCTTCAGTCACCGCAACTCATCCTGTGAACCGTAAACTCTGGACTTTGTCCCGCTTTTTAGCCGGTCTAATCATGGGGAAGTCGGCAGAAAAGCCTGTACATATATTTCTGTCGAGTGAGGGTGGTCGTATATTCTGGTTAACATACTGCCGTTTTCCTCAATAAATTATTCTGCGCAGGTGTGGTGAGCCTTTTACCCCGTTAGCAGCTCGTCTCTGCTCGAAGGTGTTTCGGTTTGACCTCCGCGAGATGTCGTGTGAAGTTTTTCTGCTTCTCTTTTATGTTTTGTTTGTTTCTTTTTTTTAATTTTTTTTATTACATTTTATTTTAAAACCAAGCTTTTTTAGACGGGACCCTTGCTCGCGCCCTGTAAGCCGGCGCTGGCTTCCTGCGTTAGCTCAGAGTTAGCATAGAGCTAGGTAGGTTTATTCACAATATTCTCCTCAGCGTTTCTTTGAGGCCCAGGTTTTTGAGATATAGTGCCTGTTTTAAAATGTAAAATGTAAGACGACGGGTCAGGACAAATAGTAAGACCGACAGAAGCTGGAATGTCAAGTTTTACTTCAAATCGTCTGGTTTCTATGCCTCACCAGAGCATTTGGTGTGTGCTGAGTGTGTATCTGAAGTGTAGATGTTTGAAAAAGAGAACATGTGGTTGGTTTGATGGCGAGTTCTCATCATAAGCATGGAAAAGACAAAAAAATAAAAAAATGTAGGAAATATTGTATACTTTATTCTCTGTATTGGTTGTTTCTTAATTCTCTAACGATTAAAAGATTGATCCTGAAAAATGCTTTTTGACAATTTGCATATGCATGAGATCCAATAATACAAAGCAATGTGTCCCAGTGTGTATTTCCCCATTATTAGGAATTGATACTGATGACCTTCTTACTTCAGAAACTTAACATCCCAATACAAATGATATCTGTGACGACAAACTGCCAAATGAAAGTAATCCTGTGGAATTTTTCATATTTTATCCAGTGACAAACTTCAGTGGATTTCATTAGGATTCTAAGTCACAAACTAAGACGTAGCAGAGAATTAGTTTGACCTGGAAAAGAAGTAACTTATGATTTTTGTGCCCCGGAAATCTTAAGAGTGTGGCATGCATTTGTAGTAACTCTCCCTGACTCAGTACTTTATATCCATTTGTTACATACATGGGTGTAACACAGCTTTCAGGCTTTTTATACTTCTGAATTGGGCATAAAATTGGTATAAAATTCCAACAAAATAAAAAAAAAATGCATAGCAACTTTATACACAGAAAAAAAACTAACTTTCCAGTATCTATAATACTAGAAAATTTATTTGACGTCTGCAATTTGAATTAAGTGTCTGTGACTTCATTTGAAGTAACAGCGGTAAATGAGATGTTTCAAGAATCCTATTTGTCATGAGCTGTCATCCTTTCTTCAGAGATGAAACACGACCATGCAGGAAGCATGTCATGCATATATTTAGCAACTCTTCAACAGTAAGTGTCATAGGAGGTTATTTTCAATGCTTTTAGCACATCCACGCATGATAACTTTATGCTGACGGGTTGAAAGATCAGATATTTATCTGCCTCGAAGCTTTGTTAAGTTCTGTTTTATTATTTAATGCACAGTGTTCCTGCCGGGTTGTTACTACTGCTGCACAGAGCTCTCACTTCCTCCTAAATTGTTGACAAAAGCTAAGTGTTAGCAGCAAAGGTCCAATTTTCAAGTTCGGCCTGGGACGATTTTATTGACTCATGATGATGTCTGGGTTTTGGTCGATTTTTTTCGGGAGACCAGTAGACGTCCTTAAAATGACAGGAGCAATGCTTGGAGTATGGCAGCTTTTCTCATCCAGGGAGAAAATTATTGCTGTTATTGTTACAAGTTAATTTTCTAAACTACATAAAAGTTATTGTTAAGGAAGCTCAAATGTGAAAAATTGGACTGATGTTGATATGCAATAGTAATACTGTTACTACGTTGACCGCTGGAGATGGGCTCCTGGTGATCCCACTAGGGATAAAGGTGTAAGAAAATGGATGAGGGGTTAAAAGGTCTGTTTAAATGGTATCTGTTGAAGAAGGGAACAGAAATAAGGGAGATGGGACCTGATCAGGAAGAAGAAAAGTGCCTCACTGTGAGGAACATTTTGGGGTTTGCAAAGCGCTAATAAAAGCTCCGATGGCTGAGACTGTCCCAGTTCATTCCTCTTTGAGACAGTGATGGAAATGTTTGTCCTGCATAGCTTACCCATCACACCATCAATAAGCCCAAAGCGAAGGTGTTTAAGTGTCGTGATGTTCTTTCACATGAGTGGAGACGAAGTGTGTTGGTTTGGTTTATCATAATAATGACAAGATGAGCAACATAGGCAAATCTGTTGAATACTGGAACAATAACATGTCATCCCTCATCAACAGCATTGAGCAGTGGATTCTGTCTGAAAGAGCAAGATGCAGTTGCTTTGGTAAGCCTCCTCTCTCTCTCAGCATGGACTTTATGGTGGTAGTGGTGGCTGGTGTGGGTGAACTGGTCTTTTACCGGTCTCTTGACAACCTCTCTTTGCCTGCGTTGGTGTTTTAAGAAAATAACTGCACTTTTCTCTCTATGCGTTTTTTATGGACTAATAATAACTCCTTGACCTTTATATATATCAGAGAAGTGAGAAAATTCACTCTTGTATCAAAGAAGTCTCTCACTTGTTTCATTTACCAAAAATGGACATCTTCACAGAGCATGTACCAATTTCTGTAAGTTTTGAAACCCCTAGACTGCATCCATACCCAGTTAGAAATATCTGCCCTCACTGGCTGGCCTTTTAGGAACAATAAATGGCAAATACTAATAGTGAACCAAATAATCACATTGTAGCAATATCTAGATATCGCAAGGACAACTGAAGTTGATCTAAGTGACTTTGAACATGGCATGGTGGTTTGTCTGAGTGATTCAGAAACAGCTGTCTCTAAGGTTTACATGGCTACATTCAGTGGTTAAAAAAATGGAAGGATCCAGAGGCAGGAAGTTTTGATATACTGTGAATGCACAACACATCAAACTTGAAAGGAGATGATCTGCTGCAGCAGAACACCATGGCGGATGCCATATTGGATCTCAACATCAATCTGAGGCTAGAACATGAGCTGGGCTCCTACCACATTTCTTAGTAATTTGCTGGGAAAAGGCGGCTTATGAAAGGCAAAAGTTGGGATGGATCTAAGCAGTCACCTAATCCAAATTGAAGTAACACAATCTTGCCTCAGGGAGGCAATGAATGTGTAACGTAAAGACATTTCAGTGGTCAGTCTGACTGGAAAGATGCTGTATCTATTCTGTCCATGTACTATTCACAGGAGCTTTAAGTACCTTAAAGAGATAAAAAATTAAGAAAAAAGTTTTTTTTTTTTTATCAAAGTAACTTATTATTTTAATTATTATTATTATTATACATGACAGTTGCACTACTTCTTTGGCTTGTCCTCTGTGATACAGGTAAAAAGAGCACTCTTCAAGACAAGGATTTTACTTTAAAATGCAAAGGGCAATCCGTAAAGTTAAATTGTGGTCCAGTAAATGGACCTACTAGCAGGTTAAGAACGCTGATAAACGGCATAATGGAGGAACGTCGTTGTGATGACATGCTGAAGGCAGAGTGTCAGAAAGAACACTTTAACATTTTGATGTAAAAACCTTGTCCATGCACATTGTCAGCCTGACAACAAGGTATGAACAGGTTTGGCTTTCAACCTTGTGGTTAAAGTTCACTGGAACTATGCTGTTTATTTAGGTATATGCCTGAGGACAAACAAAGAGAG
The DNA here is from genome assembly GCF_027474105.1 of Poeciliopsis prolifica. Classification (NCBI taxonomy): domain Eukaryota; kingdom Metazoa; phylum Chordata; class Actinopteri; order Cyprinodontiformes; family Poeciliidae; genus Poeciliopsis; species Poeciliopsis prolifica. The sequence goes on along the minus strand of NW_026562597.1, from coordinate 104,758 downwards.
AGCGCTTTGCTTCACCAACTGGAATTACAGAAATTACAAACTAGACCAACAAGAAACAAATACTGTTTTTTTATTATGATTTATTTTTAACACAACTACTATTAGTGTTACGGCCCCTGGCCTCTTGAGGCTGTGCAGTTCTTTTGTTTATGCAAGTTCAGCTGTGAGAGCACACCTTGCTGATTGGTGGCTGGGCAGTAGAACAGCAGTCTTCAGCCAATGAAGATCCAGCCAATCAGATGCTAATGAGGACCATCTGCTCCTTAGAAAAAAGGAGCAATTCCTCCAGTGGGGTAACTTGTTGGAAGAGGTTTTATCCAGTTAGCCACCCACATTTGTTTGCATGTTTGCTTGTAGTTGCCTGTTTTGGGCAGTTTTGAAGACTCTTAATCTGCTGACCCATTTTTGTTTTGCTCAGCGTTTGGCTCTGATCTTGATTGCTTCATCTTAATTTTAGAAGCGTGTGTTCGGGAGGCATGACGTTCTCTTTTTCTTCTTTTTGGTTTTTGAGTTTACTTTAAATAGATTTGTTTGGCTGTTTTTGTTGCTGTTTCACTTAACCCTCTTTAATTTGTACTGTTTTTTTGTCTTTAAAGCCACCCTTTTTTTCTCTCTAATAAATCATTTTCAATCTCACTTGTTACTCTGGACACTTCTTGATGTTACTACCCCTGATCCCCTAGACCAGGGGTCTCAAACTCCAGTCCTAAGGGCTGCTGCCTGCAGTTTTTAGATGTGCCACAGGTACAAAACACAGAAATGAAATGGCTTAATTACCTCCTTCTTGTGCAGTTCAGTTCTCCAGAGCCTTGCTAGTGACATAATTATTCTATTCAGGTATGGTGCAGCAGAGGCACATCTAAATGTTGCAGGGCACTGGCCCTCCAGGACTGGAGTTTGACACCTGTGCGCTAGACCTTAAGGTCGTAACAATTACACTAATGCCTTTTAATTTATTCCTCCAGGGCTGCAGGTTGAAGGTTTAAACCCAATAGGCCCCAATCACAATTACAGGGTATGTAGGTGAATCCATTGTCTTGCCAGGCAGCATCCCTGATTCATGGACTGTGAACAGAATTGACTGGACAATATTACACAACAGCACCTGGATTGCAACATGGGACCAAGCCGGTATAAATACTGAACGTCGCCCAGAATACGCAGGGAGGCTCAAACTTGACACAAAATCAGGTAAAAAGGAAATGGTCTGACAAAATGCAAATACATGTTGATTTCTATTTACAATGTGTTCTGTGTTTCTACAGCAAATTTAACGATCCAATCTTCAATTACGTGATGCGATGACTTATTATGTGGAGCTGGTCAACACAACAGTTTTCACCCTAAGAAACCAGGTCAATCTCATAGTGAAAGGTAAGTTGCCAATTTTCATTAGTCATGAAATTAATATATCGTTTTAACATCTTCCTAAATTTCCTTAACTCTTTTTATTTTTCCTATACTCATTACATCATTTAGATCAAGTCATTTGGGATTTTTGTGGTGTTAAGTTCAATTGAAAATCAACCTTTTTTTAATTTTTTTTTTTATTCGAAAACAATTGCAGTGCGCCTCAAGAAACCGACCTTACAGCTTTACCAAAATTTCACACCAAGCGAGAATGGCTGTGTTTTGGTGCTCAACTGTTCTTCTCCTGATCCTGGTGTCGCCTTCACCTGGAAGGTCAACCCTACGTGTCATCACTGCAGCAACAACTCTTTGAATGGCACGTCAGAGCTTCTCGCCTTTTTCTTGACAACCCCAGACTCTGTAAATCTCACCTGCATTGTCATGCGCGAATCGCAGAGCAGATCAAGCTTTTTGATGTCAAAGATTAAAGGTGAGTTTGTTAGTTATCATCTACCGTTTCTTTGGTACAGGAAGAAGCTGTTGCACCTGGACAAATAATGTTAACATTAAGCCAACATTTATGGTTTAAATGCCAGGTTTAAGATGCACCATTGGAAGTGTTTTTCAGGCTAGCAATATAATCACAAGACTGTATTTAAATCTACCAAAGTAGATGACATGAAGTCGCATCACTTTTTGGTTTGGTGTCACTATTACATAGTCTCCTCTACCCAACGCATTCAACATTGTTTAGCTGGTCAGTTACTGGTTGTGAACAATCACAATTGCACTTAATTTCTAAATTAAATGTATTTGTCTCTGCAAAACTTTGATCAGAAAATATTCTTTGTCAATTGCTTAGAAGTCGGTTTTCCTTTCATTTAAATGAGAAATTCTCTACAAAAAGCCTAAAGAGATTTTTTTTTTACAAAAAGCCAGAAGAGGTTTGAAATCAGTATGAATCCAGTTGAAATCAGAGGCGTAGATTTACAGAATAAAAAAGGTTGGCAGTCTTTCACACTTGCGCTTTAAGAAACCAGCTGGGAGTAAACCTTTTCTGGAACACCTACAGAGGTGTGAAGTGTACAGAACAATGGTGGATAGCATGGTGCTGTGTTGTACTGAACCTGTTGAGTTGAACATAACTTCCGATCAGGAATACAGTATTCCTAATCGGATCCAGTTATGATCTTTCTCTGTCTCCCTTTGTTCATGGGCGACAGAGATACGTTATTGTTTACGATGAGGCACAAGCTAAGGGCGAAAACCGCATGCGAAGACATCAATAAATCACACTGCCATCTAGTGGTCTGGGAAGAATTACAGCTGAGTCAAGGCGCTGCTCTGTTTTCATGATCTGCTGCTTTACTTTCGGCTGAACATCTATCCAGTCTGCAAACTGCTGTATGAGGTTCTAACATAACTTTTCTATACTGGAGGTCATTCTTATTAGTTCAACATTTATTTATTTTTTTTAATAAATGGGTTTTCTGTCTTTTCATTAAATAAATTTGATAATCATCAAAATGAACAGAAGGAAACTTGAAACACATGTATGATCTGATGTTCTGGGGGTAATAAATCTATGAAGTTTTACTCCTTCAAATTTAATTACTGAAAACAAATGTTATTCAATGGATTCTGGCTCAAAGTTTCTGTCTGGACTGGAGAAGCTGCAGTCTCTTTACAATCCGAATGTTTAAATATGTTTTTATATATGAATTTGATCAATCGTAGCAATTCAAGATCTCTGTAAATGTAAAATGTGTGATAAATAACATGTTACCTTAGTTGCAGTTTAATCGAACGTGGCAAGTTTTTTTTTTTAATGAAGCTGTTGATAGAAAAAACTACACTGTTTAACAAGGACTTCTACATATGTTTTACACTGTGTTATGATCTTTTTTTGTTCTTCCAGTTCCAAGATTCGAACCCCCACCCGATTGTGGTTTCGCTTGGGGATTGTTCGCTACTTTGCTGATTGTGATTGTGGTGACTTCACTTTTGCATTTCAGAGGTAGACAAAAACATTCATATTATTCACTTTCTTTGCATGCTTCCTTTGTGACGCTCGTTAAATATGCGGACAAAACTGTTCCAATGGAAGAGGGTGGAAAAAACCTATTGATAATGAAATAATAAATGAGTAATATTTTTAAAAGTAAATATTAAAAGTGATTTTAAGTACATTTCATGCCTGTCTGTGTCTCGGACTGAACTGTGAATTGTAATATCTAGTAACTTTTATTTATGTTCAACCAAACTATAACTTCTGCTTCAGGTTTGGCCAGCCATACATTGACATTGTGTTTACATTTCAGAGAATATAATCAACATGTTCCAGAGGGGAAGAACAAATAGTTTCAATCCATCATCACCCAGAGTCCATGCGGAGAGCGGGATTTCCCAACAATAAAAGTCCTAAATTTGACATGGTTGTTTTAAAAGGAGTATTGTGCTGTTCAACTGTTAAGAAAATAACACCCCCGAGTTTATTTTAATATTTCTTTTTAAAGAAACAGTGGTTGAGATGAACAATATGATAAGCCTTTTACCAGTATCATTGAAGATAGATAGATAGATAGATAGATAGATAGATAGATAGATAGATAGATAGATAGATAGATAGATAGATAGATAGATAGATAGATAGATAGATAGATAGATAGATAGATAGATAGATAGATAGATAGATAGATAGATAGATAGAGACAGACAGACAGACAGACAGACAGACAGACAGACAGACAGAACAAGACAGACAGACAGACAGACAGACAGACAGACAGACAGACACACAGACAGACAGACAGACAGACAGACAGACAGACAGACAGACACAGACAGACAGACAGACAGATAGATAGATAGATAGAATTTTAAAGTTTTCATTTCACATGTCTGGTCTACATCGTGCTTAATTTTTCATGTTTTTTTTTTGCCTTTCTTTTTTATGTTGAGCCTTTTTGAATTGAGATGATGCCGCCACTCAGTAAAATAAAACATTTACCGCACCCAAATGATACAGTATGGACAAATCCCATAGTACTTGAGCCTGGCCTGGCCCAAGGTTGTATGAGCACATAAGCAGTATTTGATGTGGGGCTCCTCTTCCTGGTAATGTCCTGCAGCACTGGCTGTGTTTTAGTGCAGATTTGCTGGAATCTGGCAGAGAGAGCAGAGTTTAATTGGTTGACATATATATATATATATATATATATATATATATATAGAGCTATGACATATATATATATATATATATATATATATATATATATATATATATATATATATATATATATATATATATATATATATATATATATATATATATATATATGCGCACACACACACACACACACAGAGAGCGAGAGAGAGGTTTCTCAAAGGTTTTGCATTGTCATCCAATGGAAACAAGTGATGACCTATGTCCTGTTTATGGCAGAGTCCAAGAATCCCCTGTGAAATTTTTGACTATCACAAAGATTGACTGAGAAATCTTTGTATGTCATCCAATCATCTGCAGATCCAAAGGGGGTGGAGGAATCTAGAAGTTGAAGGAGTTTTTTAGAATTGTTTTTACATTCGTTAATGCTGTTAATGTGAGATGCACCTGTAAAGGCCCTTATAAATTCATAACAAGCAGTCATATTTATTACTGGTTTTTAATATATTTTTTTAATTTTACTATGCCAACATCTGCTTTTTGTAACTTAATGAGAAAATCATCATGGTGCTTATATGTGTGACTGATTTTCAAAGACTGTATGATTCATGACTGTGTCCATGGCTGTTTTGTTTTTTCTAGGTGAATGTCCAACAGTGTTTTGTATTTGTTAAATAAATGTGTTTTTTAATAACTCTGCTTCTTTTTGATGCGACGTAAATACATATTTAAAAGAAAGCAGTCTTGCTAAACATTTAATTTTATTTATTCCAACCAGCCAAGTTGGAAGAAAAAACGACTTCAACTTTTATTCTGAAAACTTGATAGGTTTATGCTTTGATTGACCAAAATGCCAATGATTAGCATCCACTACATATATTATTTATGTCTACCAAACTTGGACAATTGAAACCAGAAATTAAGACACACCACATAAAACCACAAGCTTTCTTTCTTTTTTTTTTTTTTAAATCACTGTCTATAATTAAATTAAACCAAACTTTGTCTCTTTTTTTTTGCCAAATTTCACAATATGTCAGAAAATATGTCAGACTTATTCATGTCTTCAATGTCAAAAATGTAAATACAGAATGATTACTGTCTCTTTAAGGGAACGCCCAGATGGTGAGATCACGGTAACGTTAGAAACCTCTGATTGGTTAGCTGACATGTTCTGGTTTGACACAATGGAAAAGTCAAAGAAATCAGAAAAAAATGTCAATTTTTATTATGGTACAAATGGTTTTTAAAAAAATAAATAAAAAAAAAACATAAAAAGCATATGTACAGCTGGGTGAACGGCAACACAAGTGAACCTCAACAGGACAAACATTTGCATAATATACAATTTTATATAATCTATATATTTACAAGATGTACAAACATATAAGTTACAGGGCCCGGTTGCACATTTAAAAACGGAAAGTTATAAACTTCCCAGCTTTAAAATTAGGAAAAAAAAGAACAGGCAAATTTTAAATGAACGATAAACGTGTGCATTTTGCAAACCGCCCCTAAATTAGGTTTTATCAAATCAAATATTTCTTATTAATTTGCATATCATCCACAGAAATATGTATTATTTGAGAATTTGACTAAGCCTTGCAGCAAAATTAAACACCACTGGGTGTTTTCTGACTTTTTTTTTTTTCCTGAGGTGCACCGAAACGCAAAGGTTCAAACCGTCTAGGAAACCTCCTGGTACGGAGACACCGAAGCCGTCCTCATCCGTTCAATCTGGATCTTGTCGTAGATCGTCTGAGGCTAAGCGATTGGGAGAAAACAAAAAACAAAATTGGTTTTAGGGTTTCTCAGCGGTGGCTTAAGAGAATCTTTTCCTGCAGGTTCCAATGGTTAAACAATTCACGGAGAGTGCTATGAAGGATAATTTGTTCTTCCAGTTCTCAACACACTGAAGAGCACAAACGGAGAACAATTCAGAACTAAGACATCTACAGCAGGATAGTGAATATGTGGTGTTCTGCTGTTTAATTAAAGCATATATAGAGCTGGAAAATATGGCTGACATACACATCACAATATAAGCAATTTATATCAGTCAATATTGGTAATTATTGATTTGTTTTTTTTTTTGTTTGTTTTATATGTCTGAAATGCATCCAAACTGGTGACATGACCTTCACTGCTTTATCCACAATTTCCTCTTGAACTGTTGACTCCATCTTTGCAAATTTATTATTATTATTAAGTAATAAAAAAATAGAGAGAGATGTTAAAGGCTCACATGTGCCTCTGTCTCCCCAGTATGTGTTTTTTAAATATTATTTTAGTGATTGGCGTCATTTGACGGTTCTCCGGTTGGGGGCGCCATACAGCTAGCCGAAGCTTTTACGCACCGGAAGCGTGCGTCCGTTTTGTCAAAGAGAAGAAAAACAAAACAGAAGAAAGAGCGCGAAGGCTTCCAGAAATATGAAAGGGAGACTTCAACTTGGGACGGATGAACCCTGAGTTTTGTCGGGCTGAAGTTTTTGTTGTTTTTGAATTTTTGGAAAGAGCCGACTGGAAGCTAACGGACGGTTGGACTGGGAAGTTCACGCGCCTCCTATTACTAGCCACCGATAAAGTCACATTTGGTGTGTTTTCAGGAAAAAACAGGGGGGAAACTATATATCTAAAGAAAAATAATAACACGAAGGGGAAAAAGCTGTTGAACTGAGAGAGTGACGGAGGAAAGACTCCACGGAACCTCAGCTCGTTGGTGAACTCTGAACCGACGTCAAGCCGGCCGGCAGTGTGTTCTGTTAGGTGCCTGTTTTGTGAATTATTATTTATTTTTTTCCCCATACGGGAAATACGGGCGTAGAGCCTATTTTTGCGGTTGTAACTAGTTAAAGAATTTACATTTGTGAATTATAAAAAAAAAAAGTTGCTAAAAAAATTGTTTACCGGAAGTGAATATGATTTCCTGTCGCTAGATGGAATTTATTTTTACTAAACAACAATCTTTGTTTTTTTTATTTAAATTAGTTGTTTTGCGAGTAAAATAATTACAAAAACCACATATTAAACAAGATGAAATGGGAAGAAATAGTCTGATATTTTGTCGATATCCTCCAGAGGGAGCTGTTGCACCGCCTCACGCCCTTTTGGGCCACCACTGGAGGTCCATCTCTTACCATTTGGTGATCCGGACTGTTCCTGCTTTCGATGGTGTCATACAGAGAGCAGGGTTTATCAGAGGGCGCCTGGAGGCGTTAGGGAGGAAAACACTCAGTTAGGAAACTAAATCAATGTAAACATTTGCTTGTTGTACGGCTCGAGTTGTACTAACGACTTCAGATGAAAAATCCGAGATGTCGGCATAAACTGTGAGTTCGTTTGAATCACTGCCTGCGTAAAGAAAATAAAATGACAGAAATGACTCAGAGGCTGGTAAAAAGTCACAATAATGCGATAAGGGAGAGGGGTGGGGGAAATGGCACATTATAGAGTTTCTTACCGGACCATGTCCTTTTGCAGAGACATACGCTCGCCACTATGACTATAATAATAATGACCAGTAGACCTCCTCCTGCTCCAATGATAATCAAGACTAGGGGTGGTATTCCTGTACGTGACAACAGATTAACAATATGTTAATATTCAAAAGAAGCAAAGGAAAATTTGTACAGCAATGTTTGCCTGGTATACACAGTGCCTTGTATTCACTCTTGTCACATTATAACCGCAAACGTCAGTGTAGTTTAATAGAAAAACATTAAAATCAGGAATACCAGCATCAGAGCAACAGGAAAAAAGATGCAACTAACGGATCTGAAACTCAGGAAGAAGAATATATTAGAAGACAAAACATACTTTGTATTCTCAACAAAACAATTTAAAATAATATATCCTTTTATTCGCCTTTCCATTTTTATGAAGTGTGATGTGTTTGGTCAATTGTATCAAATTATGATTAATATACAGTGAAATTTGTGGTCATAACGTGACAAACTGAAAAAAAAAATCAAAAGGTTTCGATATGTTTTGATTAAGCAATGCATTTTTAGTATGAAGGTGCTAAAAAAATTGTTTTAACCAGATATGACTTCGGTCAAACAAATAATAAAGAAAAACACTTTAACATAATAAAAGAAACAGAAATGTAAAACTTTAGTCAAGAAGGTAGTTAAAAAAATAGGCATGTTATCATCAAAAGATAATTTTGTTTAAGCAAATTATATTGGATCGGTAAATTGGAGTGGAAGTATACCGACTCTTTATAGAACCGGTACAACAATTAAATTATTTACGCGTGGTGACGTTCATCATCTATACATGATAAACCATAAAATATATTTCTAACTCTTCTATGATTTTTGTCTGTATTATCACCAAATAGTCATCATTACTTGAAAGTCATCATTACTTTATGATTCAAAAAATTTTCTTGAGCATTGAAAGAAAATGAATTTCTAGTATCTGCATCTGAGATGTGTTTTGTGGACTTGGACCTTTAATAGAAGAATACAGCCAACAGATTTACAAAGTAAACAGACTTGTTCTCGTTACTTCAAGCCTCTTCTTTCTGAACATACCGTCAATAGAGCTGCATTTCAGTATTTTGGATGCTGACACCTCACTGATAACATTGGAGGCATTGCAGGTGAATGTGGTGTTGCCATCTTGTGGTGTAATCTTGTATTGCAGTCTGGGCCCGTTTCTGGTCTGGGTTCCCACAGTCCAGTTGTAGTTGACGTTGCTGTGATTATTTACTTTGCACTCCAGAAAAACTGAACAAGATCCATCTGATCCAGGCTCAGTGATGTTGGAAAACACAATGGGAGTTGTGGATATGGGCTCTAATATGAGAACAGAGGGAAGAAGTGTAACGAAACAGTAACATTATACTTATGTGTACTTTATTTGCACAATTCACATAGTATTTCCCCCTTTAATCTTAGAAAATTCAGAAAGTGTCATCAAATGATCAATTCCTCATAATTGATGCAACCATAAAATTTGCTTTCTACCAGTAAATCTGGGAGTCTCTCCTGCGATCAATCAGTGTTTGGCCTTAAAGCTCGAGCTCTTTTAGGCTCTGCAGCAGGACAGTAGTGACCCCCATAACATGATGTAAAAATTTGCAGGAGCTCCTTTTTTTATTTTTTTGCATTGATTGTTTTCTAACAAGTATTGTGTTCTTCATTTTGAAAACAGTGTGTTAATCAGTCTGTTCTTTAAGAGTTTTACAAGTTTTCTTTCTTGAAAATGTTTTTGATTGATTGAATTGAAAGACCAGCATCTTACCGTGAACTTGCAGAGTGATGAAGACTGGACGTTGTTGGCCTTTGACCTCTGCGTTGAAAATAAATTGACCAGAATCTTGAAGAGTCAGGCCTCTTATTGTGAAACTAAAGGTTGTGTTATTGAATGTTGATCTGCCTTTAAACGGATTGTTTCCAGTAAGACCTGAACCTTGGATTGCTACTTTCATGCCTCATAGCTCCAATCTGCCCTGGCGATGCCTTCAGCTGGTAAATTTGATGAAAGCTCCACAGAGTCTCCAACTTTTTTATAAATGACTAGTTTTTCCTTCTGAAGCCTCCACATCTGAAACACAAAAATAAGAGCATATTATTATTTAAGCTGAGACATTTAGATGTCCTGATACAGTTTAAGTTTTACACTTTTTAAAAATGTCCATAAACAGTTTCCCGGCCTTTAGAAGACGTATTATTTGCTTAATCAACTATTGGTGCTCAAACTCTTAACAACTGAATTTGTTGAGGAACCACAGATTAAGTGATTTTGGTCAAATCACCTAAAACCAACTGGATTCATGGGACACATGAACGCAACAGTTTGATGGAACAAACACACCAGCAGGTGGCAATAATTCTCTGAAGTTATTGTCTGATTTCTGTGGCACCCCTACAGAGTCAGAGCTTAGAACACTGTTTTATATGAAGTGTTTTTTTTTTACTTTTATATATATATTTTTTAAGGAATTTCAATGCTGGCTTTATGTCAACAGACCACAACATGAAGTTCAGATTTTATTCAAGATTTCAGAAAGTAAAGCTTTGAAAATTGAGCAAAAACTAAACCACATTAATAACTGACAGTTAATCATCTCAAAGCCTTTAAAAACATTATAATTAAAATTTGAAATGATTTGTTCAAGGCTTTTTGTAATTTATTATGGTTTTGTCTCGAATGTCCTTAGATAGAAAGGAGATTTATTGAGTTTGGCTGTAGTTGAGGAAATCAGTTTACAGTATGACTGAGTGCAAACACTTTACTAACCTTTACATCCAGTTTTAAGATGTTTAAGTCATGACATGTAGAATCAGCTCGTGCATTTCCCATCAAAATATAAAGACGACTCAACACATAAATGAGGCAATCAAAATTTACTATTAAAGTAATCATAAAAGTCGCACAACTTAGTTTTTCCGTGAGACACTCCAATTATCAGTGACGCAACAAGATTATTTTTTAAGCTTACTATATATATAACAAAATGCAGATGCTAATTGCATCTTCTTTTTTTTACCGCATTTTTTCACTGGTAAAAACATTGTTCTAAAAATGCTGCGTGTATTAAATATTCAATTTGACTTTGTAAATTAACGTTTTAAAATCGGGCTTCTGTCGTTTTAAAAACTCCTGCTCTTTCTGAAACTCCTCCTTCAGGAAGTCGCCACATCGCCCTTCTGCTAACTCTTTAACGGTCAGAAGTAGCTCGTATGAAGAGCTCAGCAGATGAGTGGCTCCACTGGGTTTTTGCTAATCGCTGCTGGCTAGTCTGTAGGAGCTGAGTGGTGTGTTGGAGGAGGGCGGCTCCGTGAGACGGAAGCTTGGAAAATGCAGCTTCAAGGACGGGCCTTGTTCTCGAAGGCGGAGCTAGGTCCACCCTGACGTTTGCCACAGGAGATTAAGAGATGTTTCTCAAACATGCATGAAAGAATGACAATAAGACTCTGCAGGACTGTTTTTAATGAGGGGAGTAATATTCTAACACGACATAAAGCTCAAAAAGGTTTACTGTACATTAGGCTGCCTCTTTAATAACTAGATGAGCCACTCGTAACAAGAAAGTCTACTTTATTTTCTGTACAGCACATCATTTGTCTAATCAGTATGCACAAAGTACTTCTCCATTTGATAGGATCAAATTTATATCTGTCTGCTCTGTGAATTTTTGGGAACCAGGACTCAGGTCTGTGAACTGCAGGTATGATACTGCATCAACATGAACGTTTATTAAATAAAAATGATAAACTAAAGCGTTACCAGAAAAACCTTTTAGCTGTGGTTTATGTCTGTTTTAAGAACCAGCTTTTTGGCATTAGGTTAGTCTTTTATTTGTTTGCAAAAACCTCTGCAGCTACAAAAAGGAAGTGTAATCAAACACTTAAACACTCCCGAGTTGTTTTCATCACGTAACAGAAGCAGCTACTTGATGTATTGGTGAGTTCCTGTTGTAGGACAGACAGGAAAATGTCTTAGTGAAGTGGTCAAGCTTTTTATAACGTGCATCATCAGATACAGAATAATTCAAGCTGCCGACACTGACAAGCATTTTAAAACCTCAGACAAACAGGACTTCACTTAACATGTGTCATGTCTCAAAAAATTAAGAAAAAAACAATCAAACAGAAAAGACAATATTACTATCCATCGGAACGGCTTCGTCAGAATCTTAGATTGACATCTCCAAGTAAGAAGGAAATATTGAAAGATGAAACTATTTGAATTACTTTGCTGAAGTTGGAAAGTTGGAGGTTTTTATTTCATCCCCAACATGCAAAATCCAATATATCTACCTTTCATGTAAATTTCTAAGTCCAAAGTAAACAGTGTATTTGCATTTCATCTGAACCTTTTTAGTGAACATACAAGTTAAGTGCTTGAAAACATGCAAAAACAAGTTAACAGACGTTATTCACTTGTATTGCTAACCAATAGTTGACCTGGTGATTTAACATATTAATTAGCTAATCCTTCTTGTTTTTATACTTTTCTATACTTTTAAATGGGCTTGAACTCTCGAAGTCCGACCTCAGACATTGTTAGCAACATCCACAGTTTGTTTCTGGTTCATCGTTGCCTGCTTTATTTTATACACGGAGATCCTCAACAGATCTTAAAGTTCTTGAACAAGCCGTGGACCGGGCTTCTGATGCTTAGTGGCTCCACAGCACTGCTGATTCAATAGCCTGGCAAACATCCGTGCTAATGTTGTTTCCAAGTACCACCTGTGAGACCCGAACCTCAGTCTGAGCACCATGCTTTGGACGAACCTCTCTTTGTAGCCAGTGGAAAAACCTTTAGCACTATTGCAGCCATAAAGAGTGTCTCATAGCTGCAAGCCAGTTTCTTTCATCTTTGGCAATGAGCTCCATCTCTTCGCCATCCCCTTGATCTTTAGCTACATTCAAAGATGATCAAAATTAAATCAGAACTCAGCTGGGGTGGCGTAGTGTCGAAAACCCTCAGATCAGCAGTCACACCCATAATTGTTGTGACCATTTTCTTTATCGGTCTGTAATATTAAGAGTGGTACAGAGAGTGAGATTTCAAATGGATTTTCACAAATCCTAGTAAATAAATATAAATATATTAAATATATTGCATTAAATAGTCCCAAAAAGTCAAATTAAGTCTATCCAAGAACATTTATCAAATTGTCAAGTGAATTAAATTTAGTCTGATGCTTCATTCAGTTACTTGTAATTTTTGTTTTTTCTTTCACCCAGAGCTCCATTCTCACTTTTTTGTCAACGAGGGAAAGTTTTCAGTGAAGACTAGAGAAAGAAACCCGGATGCGTCAAAGTTTGATCATTACGGCCAACTTTGCATCATTTCCCTGGAAAACGGAGGCAAACCACAATCTGTGCCCTCAGTGGAAAGGTTCAAGTGAAAGCCCATATCCGTGTCGTTACTTTCAGGCAGCGTCGCTGCTTTAGGTGGAGAACTCGCAGGAAATGTCACGGTTGCTCTTGCTCTCGTTTCTGTCTCACACTTTTATTTAGACGCGCACGATAAAGAAAACGGTCGACGACTGCGGCGCAACAGACAGTCAGCAGCCATAGCTCTGAAGTGCGACCTGTCAGAGCGACTGGTGTTTCGCTGTGACCTACAATTTGTGGAACAAAGCAGGAAGTGACAAAAAGAGAAAGGGTGATCTGTCTCCAAGTAGCAAAAGTTTCCATGCATGTTTAGCAGGAAATCTGTCAACACAGCAACACAGAAACATGCAAAACCAGACTCTTAATATTCAACCGCAAGATGGCCAAAGGTTATAGCTGCCGTCTCAGACAAGGAGGATAAATTCAGATCACCACAGATCTTGGTGAGAACATTAATTTTCAAGGGGATGGTCCAATTCCCAAATTATTACGCAACTTCAGCTTCGGCTTCAAAAGTGGACAGGAGTTAATATTCTAGCAAAACTTTCTTAATGACAACATCTTCTATTTGGAAAATCACAAACAAAACACTACGAGGAAAGAATAAAATTAAAAAACACTGAAGAAACGACACAGCCTTTTACAAGGAGGTGTGCAAATATCCCGCTCCAAGGAACCGAATCTAATTCTCTGTCAAAAGTCACAACAGTAGAAAAGCGGGAGGTCGGTCACCGTCAGTGTCAGTAAACACAAAGGGCAGACCAGGTCACATACCGTGGCGGGAGACCCCGAGAAGCAGCGCGGCCGTGTACACCAGGAGGCAGCTCAGGCAGCGACCACCAACCATCTCTGTGGGGAGCGGAGCAGAGTCTGTTTCCTCTTCTGCTCACTGCACAATGAGCAGTCAGCCAAAGTTAAGAAAAAAAAAACAGAAGGAGGGAGGGGTGGAGGAAGCTTCTGTAAACGTAGAGCAATGAAGCAGGTTGAGCTTGCAGAGAAATAGGGTACCTGCTACTTTAAAGTTATAAAGATTGGCTCTTCTCAATGCGGTTTTTGTTTTTACTATTTTGTTCACTGTAAAGCTCCGTGCAAAGTTTGAATTTGATTACCTCCAAGTGAAAATTTCATCTATTGAGAAACACAAGCGGAGCTGATCATCCACTACAATAAATGCTACTGAGCTGTTGACATCACTCTAGAGAAAACATCTCAGTCAGATCCTATTATCTCCCATAAAGTAAATTATTATTATTTGAAGGCAGACTTGCTGTTCTACCTGCATGCTGATTCATGCAGCCAAAGGTCACAAACTGATGGGCGGATGTTCTCCTTCCTGTTTTATTTTTATAAGCAAAATTTTAGTAGTTCTCATATGATATGATGAGCACTGCACTATAACTACATGTGTTGTAGTAAAGTGCAGCAAAGAAGGCAGCCACAGACATTAGACTTCCTGTACGATGCTTTTTTTTTTTTTTTTTTTTACTAAAAAGCTGTTGTTTTTTTGTTGTTGTTTTTTTTACAGCATATATAATATTCCACACAGCTTCCAAAAAGTCCCACTTTTGTCCCATCAGTTGACAAAATGGTTTATGGGCTAATGTGTCGGGGTTTCAGGTCCTGTTTGGGTGGGCGGTGGGTTCCAGCCTTCGTGACTCTCAGACGGAGGCCGTTTCTATGCTGAAACATGATCAGAGAGACAGCTGGGGTCGGCGGCGCTTCAGACGTTTTCTCTGAATTATTTTGCACCCTCTTGCATGAGTCTCCATTGCACTCTTGGAGTGATTGTCAGCCTCTCCCGAGAAGATTCCTTCCAGGTATTTCCTGTTTGTGGCTAATGGTTCCTCATTGGGGTTTTGGTAGAGTGCCGAAGCTACAGAAAGGGGCGTCCATTGTTAAGATCAGGAAGTGGTGTGTCGTTGTCAGACTCCAACCTGTTTCATCACCATGAAGAGCCTAAACACTAATTTCAGGGCTTTGAAATCAACCCTGTATTGAATTGTGAAGCAAAGCCAGCCTCGATGTCATGTACTGACGTAACGACAGCATTTCTTTTGACTCTCTTCATTCGAAAGTGCAAAGACATGAAATTAGGTAAAGAGAGAGAGGGAATACATGTGGCAAAGTTCACTAGACCGGGAATTGAACCTGCGACAGCGGAATCGAGGACTAAGACCTCCTTATGTGGGCGGTGAGTAACCTCTGTGCAATCACAGCCTGTTTGGCCTGCAAGCAATGAAGCGAAGACTGATCTAGATCCGTTATCCATCTTGATAAAGGCAGGAATTAGTCTGTTTAAAGTCCTTAGACAAGAAGGCAAACAAGTGTAGCTTGATTGAGCCACTCAACTTATCGAAGTCAAGGGAGGACTCAAAAATCACTGTAAGACTTTCAACACAACACTGAATTGTGCTGAAGGGCCCAGAGAGCAAACAGGACATGTTGAACAGGGTGATTACTGTTCTCTTCGTTTAAATGGAGAAAACTTGAGTACATGTCATCCAAACAGTTCAATATAGGCCTCGATGAATCACTCGTTTCAACTTTTAGAGGAAAATAAAGCTGAAGCACAGTGGAACCGGATGTTAGACTTTTAACACAAAAATATACCTCGAGGACAAAAGAGGGGCCAGAATGTTGGAACCCCACGTCAATGGAATACTGGTTTATTTTAACCGAGAAAGCTCTGTTTTCAAACAGCTGCAAAGCGAGTTCCTTTACTATCTAGATAATGTCGGAGACTAGATAAGATGTCGTTGTCCACTGATCGAAAGCAGCACTCAAGCGTATGAGTACGAAAGCAGCAGATTTCCCCGAATCAGCAGACAAATGAAGGTCAGTGAAAAACCCAGAAGGATGCGGTTTCTGTTCTGAGGCGGACTGCGCTTTGCAGGACCTTAGACAGAATCGATGGTTTGGTCAGGTGTGACTTTTTGTTTCTGAGTGGTTGGGAAGCAGCAGAGTGAGTGTGCTCCGTTTTCATAGCGACAACAAATATGAGAGAGTATTATTTCTCAAATGGGGCGAGAACTGAACTTCCACACTTTGTAAAAGAAAAAAAAAAAGAAGCTGTTCTGCAGCTAAGAGCTAAGCTAGCTCGTCGGTGCAAACAGCCTAGTGAGCGCTACATGTTTTACTAAGATACAAAGACCTAATCTAACTGTTTATATCAACAATCGCAGAGGAACTAGACCACATCCTGCCATCAGTTATTGATAGGGGATACTGATGTGATAATTGCTCATCATGGTACATGAACTTTGTGCATGCCATAATTAGGTAGGTTGGTCACAAGTGCAGAGCAGAGGAGGGCCTTTATTTGTCCAACCAAGTAGGTTTCAAGACCAAAAAGGGCAAACGATAATGTTTCCTGCCCTTCATGCACAGGTACTTAGCAGAAAGCATTAACTCTGGCTCAGGTCGGCATTTCTAATCTCACGCAGTGCACTCTGTTTATCTGAACCTGAAAGATGAATAAGTAACACTGAATATGAATGGGGACGGTGTGTTGTGAAACAAGCTCCCGGTTTGGGCTTGAGAGGAAGCGATGCTTTTGACCTCTAAAATAAGCCGAAAGCTTTCTGGTTTGAAAAGACGTACAGTTAGCTTAAGTGTTTTGCAGTGAATGAAGTGGTGAGCAGTCCGAACACATCAAACACTGAGCTGAACTTTTTTTTTTCTCATCAGGAAGTTCTCCGAGTATGAACCGCTGGTTAAAAAAGTTATGACCCGAATCCGGCCTCCTGGGTTGATTTTGCAAACAGGGTCTGGTTACGTCTTTGACCCAAAACAATGAGTTTGGTTTTTAACCCCAGAAAAAATGGGTTAAAGAAAGTGACCAATATAATCAGAGAGTCAAATGAAAACGGTTACTAATCACTTAATTACCAAAACACTAATATCTGTAATTAAATCATAATTTCTGATATATATATGAACAGTTGCCTTCTACTGCCTAATAAGACTTTTATTGACAAACTCTTGAATTTGGATAACAAAATCCAAATCCACTGTGTTGAAAGATTGCCAATGTATAACGGCTTTAAGAGAAAGCTAAAGGCTAATGCTAACTCGAGAGAGCAAAGTTGTTCTCAAATCTTCAACGCACACTGATTACCATTTTAATGAAACATGGTTGTCCTGAGAGCAGCTTTCATTAAAAAGCAAAGCTGGTTATTAGTTATAGGTTTGGTTGTTTACCTTTCCATCATCTAAAATCTATAATCTTGGATTGGCAATATCCTCCCCCCAAAAAATAATCTATATTTATCAATGCCAAATGAATCTAACATGAAGTAAAAGAAAAAAGTAGTTAAGTCTTTCATATCAGATTTGCCCTTTCAATAATCTATTCACATCTATGCCACATTCAAATGATGGAAGTCATTTTATATTCCTAGATGTCGATGTTGATGCAATGCATCAGAAGCTCTACTGCAATAAGATATTTGTTTTGTTCAATAAGCTTCATCTAGATGAACTACAAGACTTCTGCAACAAGGCCTTCTGGTGAAACTGAAAAACAAAGCTGAGTCGTTTGCCATCCCACAATGCATTGTCCGCGTTTGACAAAAACGAAACATAGTGTACCAATAAATATCTCACACCAATTCTCAATGCTTGAGAATTGCCGTGGGCATTTTTTTGTCTTGTTTTTTTTCCATTGTGGGACCTGAAGAAGCAATATTTCTATTTTGGCCATAACTTGGTTTAAGAAATAACATTAAATAGAAAGGAGATGTACTTAAGCGACTTTCATTGGAACCAAAAGCAAATTTCTGCGTCTTTGATATCTGTGAAAATATTTATAGGCAACTGTGAAAATGCCCCGTTACTGAAGTGCCAGTAATACTTCTTATATCAGAGGTTTGCGGTCATGGTTTTGGTGGTATAACTACTGCATAAAGGAGAGAAAATCCCTCAGTATTATTGTTATTTACTGAGCAAAGTATTAGTTAAGTCTTTCTCACAGTCTTCCTCTTATTGGAATTGAACGTTATGAAATTTTGTCGACGCGTGAGCGAGACGAAATTTATCTCCTTGTGTTAAAAGCAAGGAGATAAACTTTCCATTACCTTGGTAAAGTTACACAGTTATAGAACAGCTGGACAATCCCGGCATCTGGGGAATGTACCGAATAACTTTTAGCACTGTTGGGTTTTCGGTCTTCTTTTCAAACTGGCCTTGCTCAGCCCAACACTTTGAGCTGCAAACTGTTGGGCGAGTCACCGTGTGACTCGTTCCCTCTATTGACAGACTGGATCTATAAGAGAAACTAACAGGGTGACCACTTGTATACTTGTTGACTGTTGAGGATGCAAACCCACACAGAGACAAAGCTCACATTAAGGCGATCTCAGTGTGTGCTGCTTCTCTCACATGACCAATACGTCCACAAAAGGCAACATGCAGAGCTTAGGTCATAAGCAACATACTGTAGGTAAGTGTCAGAACTCCCCGTACGCCTGCTGGTGGAGCTGCAGGGAAATGCAAAACAGTTCTGAAAATTGCAGCTCCCTGTCATCATCATCATCTAAACGGGCAGATTCAATTCCTGCATTGAAATGTGGTTTTCATTCATCTGTCGAACTGCAAAGTCACCCACACCGCCTCTGAATTATGCGCTCTCTCTCTCCACCACAGGGCTCTCTCTTCCAAAGGCGAATCAGCGGTGCCCGCCGTGTGCCCAGCGTCCGTGGACAGGACTGCAAGCGGCACGATCGCCATTGCAAACAGAAATGTCAGACCCCGCTTGTCGTCTCGAATCGATTTTAATGTTGCCACCTGAGGCTTCTCAGAGTTCATGTCTTATCTATGTTTGGATATCTCAGTTATGACTCAAAGCTAATTGAATCAGACATATAGAGGAAATTCAATGACAGGCTAAAGATAAGAATAACCGTATTCTTTTTTTTTTAGAATAAGAATATGACTTAAGCCACAGGGTTATTCTTATTCTACTCTAACAGGACGAGTTGATTCAGTCAAAGGATTATTCATCTTTTGACGAGTTGCAGTGGTTGCCTCCCCAAATGATCTCAGAAGTCATGAACTCTAAACAATGATGGCGGATTTTACCGTGTTGTTCATGGAAACAAAACCGCGTTATACTTCCATGGAAAAGCTGACTTGTTACCTGGTAAAAACCTTTACTACGTTCTCCCAAGAGCGAAACTAACCTCCAGTTTGTGACCACGGTGATCACAGTTCATGTGCAGAAGCTACGTTTGACACCAAGATGAGAGTAGTTGGCATGAACACGTTTATAATGGCCTCATCTTGGTTCTAACGCTAAAAGATGGAGGTGGGAGGGTGTTCGAAAATAAATGGATGAATGAATGAATGGATGGATGGATGGATGGATGGATGGATGGATGGATGGATGGATGGATGGATGGATGGATGGATGGATGGATGGATGAATGATGGATGGATGGATGGATGGATGGATGGATGGATGGATGGATGGATGGATGGATGGATGGATGGATGGATGGATGGATGGATGGATGGACCTCAAATGCTCATGAACATCAGGATATACAAGATGATGTAATTTTTTTCTTAAAACCCCTCAGTATTATTGTTATTTACTGAGATGTAGGAGACAATAACGTCCGTTCTTGGAAATCAAGGCAGCGATCTGGGATCTGGCTTCCAGCAGCTTCCTCTTCTCACCCAATGCTTTCTATACATCAGTTGTTCCAGACTTCTGTTTTGTTGGCATGCACCACACGTTTCTGCTTTCAGTTGCAGTTTGATCATATTAAGGAATCAAAAATAGCTAGTTTCTGCACTGATCGTGTCACATACTCCTTAGTTGCCTTTGTCAAAATAATGACTTACGAGTTGGTGAAGAAACCAACAGTTATAGATGTCGAACATCAAAGAAATCTTTTCAGCCTTCAATCTTTTTCATTCTGGCGCGACCAGCTTGCATTCCTACAGTTCTTAATACATTTTGAAACAAACGACACATTTAACCTGCCTCCCAAACTTACTGCTTTTCCAGTTAAACACACGTAAACCGTAGGGTGTGTTTTCAAAATGCAGCGGAACTGCAGGATTTCTCTGGAGGTTTTTGTGGAGTCCGCCGCTTGAAACACCCAAAACACATTTACTGGCATTTTGAAAGAAGAAGTGACACAATACCAGTAAAACAGTTCCAACCAGTGAGTCAGTAGAAAAAAAACATAACCAAGAGGGAAGAGAAAGGACATCCTCGGAAACAATTATGGACAAGGCTAACGCACATTAGCATTGCAGAAATATCTAATTTCTTAAGTGAAGCGACACTTGTGTGAACTAACTAGATGTAGAAACGTTAAACATGAATAGCAAAGAAAGGAGGACCGTCACTTAAAGGAACCGATTCTCATGAGCCAAGCCGAGTAAGCATGGTATCTTTTCAATTTAATCATTGTCTTAGCTCATGCAGCTGTTGTGCAATGATGTGGTTTGCACAACTCGCTCAGATCAGATAACTCTTCTAGTAAACCAATGCAACCCAGCAGCTGCTCTCCTCTCCGGACCAGAAATCTCACAGCTGGTAGAAATGCACTTGAAATGCCCAGTTGATGCGTGTGCATCGATGCAGGGGGAGCACAAGAATGTGTGAGTTTCGCTCTGAATGTCACTGCTGTTAGCTTTGCAGTCGGACTAAAATATCACATCACGTAAGCTCTTAACGTTTCACCCCCTGCAGACCACCAGGCAGTGTGACTGGAAGGAAACCCATACAGCTCCATCATGTGGTCAGAAGCGTAGCTCAGACTTCACCAGAACGCTGAGCGTTCTCAGCGTTCTGGTGAAGTCTGAATACCACCGGTTTCGTTCAAGTGCCTCCCACTTCCTCAAAACGTTGCATTAAAAAAAAAAGAAGAAAAAAAGGGTGAAGCTGCAGAGGAGGTGACTCCCACACATCTGTGTAGAGCTTAGCTGGACTGAAGACAGAATGAACTTCAACCTGGAAACTCTCAAAGTCTTATGAGAAACTTTGAAAGTTATTCTTTCTTAGTAACATATCACAGGATTTAAAAAAAGAAAATAACTAAAGGAGACATGTTGTGAAACAAAACCAGTATGAATGCTGAATGTATTCAAATCCTGCTAACAAAGTCAACAATCAGAAAATAATGAAAAGGTTGATCCAGTTTTCTTTTGATTTTTGTATCTCCAATTGCAGTTACTCGGGTGGAGTAGAGCTCATTTAATGATATTTGATGAGAATCGAGTGGCCAGAACTGGAATCAGAACCTCAATGAAATGTAAACGAGGTGACAAAGGGTAAGAGAGAATAATATACAACTAATATGAAGTAACATTTGCGTGAGATTTGAAAACCTTGCTTTTTGTAAACTAATTTTGACCGAAAATCCAAGATGAATGCATAAACACACAGTGGTTAGTTACATGAGTGCACCGCTCTGATCATTAGTCTAAAAACAACTAGGTACAAAAGTACGGCTGAATTTGGTGGAGAAGTGAAAGGACCGAGGAGCCATTTTGCCTCTTGACCATTGTAGCGAATTCAAACCATTTCCAGTGTCACCGACATGGAGGCGTTTATGTCAGACAGCTCAAACAGGTTTTGAACAAACGTTTCACAAATCTGTCAGACGTAAGAGAAAACATATTTACAAATGTTAAGGCTGTTTAACATGATAAAAATAGAGTGACACACAGAGAGAGAGAAAGATCAGAGGAAATGCAAAGAAGAAAAAAAAACCCAGAAGGCCCCTGGTCAGCATAGATGAGCGTTTTGCACTTCCTCTTGTAGAGAAGTGTCAATGTGATTGATAGCAATGTGCTAAAACCGCAGCGAGCGAGTCGAAGTGGTTGAACTGAGCTGCACTTCTGAGCATAAATAAAAGCCACGAGTTTTTAGCATTCAGTCGACTTGACTGAATGCTAAAAACGCTCTTCTGCTTGAATGATCAGAGGAAAAGCTGAGACGTTAATAATGAAGATTTTAATTGAAAATGGTTTCACGTTTTCAGGATCATCCTGGAAATCCTCTGATGGTTTTACAGATGGCTCCAGGAAAGGGAAGCAACAGCGACCCCTGCTGCCAATCTTGCGGTGCTACTGACTTAAAAAAAGTAATATTTGTAACAACAAATTGCAGTCATGTAATGAACTGAAAAGTAGAATTAATTTACACAATAAATGGTTGAGCTGTTATATAACGTCCAATTTAAAGTTTTCAATCTAATTCCTATTATAATATTATTGTTGGCCACTCAGTAGTTCTGTGTTCATACACTGTAAATACCATTTCATTTTCAGATGGTACTTTCGCTTTGTAAACAACCCAGCTTGTACTCACGCACTGTAACAGACAATAAGCATCCAAGTGACAAAAAAATAAATAAATGCAGCTCAAATCTCCACTATAGATTCACTTGGTTGCTTTTCCCACCAAGTGCACCAGGTGCCGGTCATCTTCACTCTTGGTAAATTTTTAGTTTTGGTTCATTTGAGAAAGAAAATGAAGAGTCTGCCATTGTTTTACTGTTTTGTAAGGACTGGTTGAAGCGAACAGCTTCAAAAACCGAAAAACCCAAAAGGACAGAAGGTGAGATGCAATGACTTCAGGATCCGGACGCGATCTGAGCATTTTTGAGATCGCACGCCTGAAATATTAAGTCAAGATTTTTTTAAATGATTTTTTTTTGTCTTTCTCCAATGATAGAATGTAATTATTCGTAGTAAATTTCCCTTAAGAACCTTTAAACCGCAGGTGAAGAAAATAGTCATTTATTTTCTATTAATGTGACAACAAGTATTTTTAATGCAGCAATGAGCAAATTTTATTCATCATAAAACCTGAGAAAGATATTAAATATGCAAATGAGCTAAACAGTCTGTTCTTCTCATTTCAAAACCACAAAACAAACTAATAGCAACAAGCAGGCAAAATACTAAGAATGACTCATAATTATGTGATATTTTCTCTTCAAGTTTGGTTTACTATTCAAATTTGTTCAAATGTTTTAAATCTAAGGAAATCCAGCAGGAATGTGGACAATCGTCGTTTCACCTTCCTCACTCTGAGCATGTAGAGACAGTGGAGAGGAAAAACCTCTGTTTAACAGGAAGAACCAGAACCCCAGTCTTTCGGGTTCTGGTTCTTCCTGTTGAAGGAAGAACCGTCTTCCACGACTGACTGTGGTCTGAGAAGAAACTTTTCTGATGGATTTCCTGGGCTCATCTCGTCCACTTGTTCCCCGTTGACTGTCCCGATTGCTGATGGGAACTTAGAGGTGGGACGTTTGCACTTGAAGGAACAAACAAACTGACAGACGATGCTTGGAGTGCATCAGCAGTTTGTAGCTTCTGCTGCATCTGCGGCGCCTCCTGAGTTTTCATACACCAAAGCATCGCCTGTCAGTAATTGAAGCGAACTGTTACATGAAAGTTTGACGGTACGTGGATTTTTATTTTCTTATGATTTGAGCGCAAAAATAGAAAACTGACCCGGAGGAGCTGAGGAGTTGAGCTCCAGCTCACTGGGGTCCTGGTCGACTCCTGTAGCGCGTTTCAACCTGGAATGAATAAACAAATAGATAAGTTTCATCTTGTGGAGGAATCATGTTGGAATTGAAAAAAACGTTCAATTTTAATATGAAAAAGAGAGAGTCCTACACACCCGGAACAAAGTACTTCTGTGGAAAAATCAAACCAAACGGGTTAAAGCTTTATCAAATCAACTGTTGGTGAAAGACAAAGTTTCACATGGCGCATCTTACCCTTCAACTTTGGTTCGTACAGCAGCCAGACCAGCACCAGGACAACGAGAAGTCCGACAGCCAACCTGACCCAAAACATGGCGGGAGAAAAACCACATCCTGCAACAATATGGAGGCAGGGAGAAGAACCATCAGGACAGCAACATGTGGCTCTGTACATAAAATACTAAAACCATATTTAGTTTTTTGCATTATTGAAGAAGTTTTAGATATCTTTTCAATGACTGTTTAATGGATGCCTACCAGCACTCTCTCATGACTGCTTTGCTACAACCTGGTTTTAAAACTGATCTGAGAAACTTCATTGTGTCATTTCTGTCTTTGAAACATTGATGACTCTGAAGGCTCAAAATCAGGATATCGGAACCACCACAGTGCGTTCATGAGGATGATTAACAGCACTAAGATCCTCCTCCTGGCTCTGATTGGTTGCTTCTGGTTAGGCTCAGTGCATTTACAGCTTAGGGAGCAGGGGAAAGAGATTGATAATTTCACTGATCATCAACACTGATGATCATTATGTTGAACAAACTGTCTCAACATACTGACAGTTCTAACAAATATAAAAAAAACACATCTAATTTTCATAAAAGTCACATACTGCAGCTTTAAAACCAGTTTGGATTCGTGCAAGTTCACCATGATCTAGTTGCTCTTCAGACAAAAACGACGATAAGTGGGAAATTTTCAGAAGATGGAAAAATAAACTGTACAGTTAATAGATTTTGAAATCCTTCTCTTTTTCACTTTTGACCCCAAAACCTTTTCTGTGCACATCTTCATTATTCGTTCAGATGGGTGCAAAGTGTCGCATTGTTGTTACAAGTCCAGTCAGAAAAAGCATAATGTGAAAGCATTTATCCAACTTAATACCTTCATGTGGAATCACGTGTTCACATTTAACCCAACATGTATTGCAGCCTTCATGTAATAAAAGATGTAAACTGTCCCTTGTTATGACCCAAAGAACTGGGACATCGTCCTGTTTTCTCAGAACTTAATAGCTTGATGACTTCCTGTTTTATTTTTCATTGTTGGTCAAACTGGTCTCTATTTTATTTACAAATGTGAACTTAATACACAAACAAGTCAAACAGAAGAATTCATATTTCTGAACATACCGTCAATAGAGCTGCATTTCAGTATTTTGGATGCTGACACCTCACTGATAACATTGGAGGCATTGCAGGTGAATGTGGTGTTGCCATCTTGTGGTGTAATCTTGTATTGCAGTCTGGGCCCGTTTCTGGTTTGGGTTTCCACAGTCCAGCTGTAGATGACGTTGCTGTGATTATTTACTTTGCACTCCAGAAAAACTGAACAAGATCCATCTGATCCAGGCTCAGTGATGTTGGAAAACACAATGGGAGTTGTGGATATGGGCTCTAATATGAGAACAGAGGGAAGAAGTGTAACGGAACAGTAACATTATACTTATGTGTACTTTATTTGCACAATTCACATAGTATTTCCCCCTTTAATCTTAGAAATTTCAGAAAGTTGTCATCAAATGATCAATTCTTCATAATTGATGCAACCATAAAATTTGCTTTCGCCCAGTAAATCCTGGGAGTCTCTCCTGCGATCGATCAGTGTTTGGCCTTAAAGCTCGAGCTCTTTTAGGCTCTGCAGCAGGACAGTAGTGACCCCCATAGACATGATGTAAAAATTTGCATGAGCTCCTTTTTTTTTTTGCATTGATTGTTTTCTAACAAATATTGTGTTCTTCATTTTGAAAACAGTGTGTTAATCAGTCTGTTCTTTAAGAGTTTTACACAAGTTTTCTTTCTTGAAAATGTTGTTTTTGATTGATTGAATTGAAAGACCAGCATCTTACCCTGAACTTGCAGAGTGATGACGACTGGACGTTGTTGGCCTTTGACCTCTGCGTTGAAAATAATTGACCAGAATCTTGAAGAGTCAGGCCTCTTATTGTGAAACTAAAGGTTGTGTTATTGAATGTTGATCTGCCTTTAAATGGATTGTTTCCAGTAAGACCTGAACCTTTGATTGCTACTTTCATGCCTCCATAGCTCCAATCTGCCCTGGCGATGCCTTCAGCTGGTAAATTTGATGAAAGCTCCACAGAGTCTCCAACTTTTTTATGAATGACTAGTTTTCCTTCTGAAGCCTCCACATCTGAAACACATTATAAACAACTTAATGAATCATTATGCAAATTAATTCTTTGTTTTCCTTTTAATAAATCTCTAGATGGACTAATAACAGAAAAAGCAAATGACAGAAATACGTTCAGCAACCGTTTGTCATAAATATTAGCGCAAATCACAGCTGAGGTTTCTGATCTCAGTTTATATCTTATGGTAGAAAAAGAGATGCACACAAACTTTTAACTTTCGAATTTCTTTACTTGACATTTGCTTCCAATACTTCATTCCCCCCCCCCCCCTTCCCCTCCGAGTCAGAAAAAATGTATTATTGTTTCATGTAAGCAGATGTCAAACACACCATGACGGCCTAGTCCAAGAACAGCAAGAAGAAGCCACACAGACTGAAGGCCTCTGGGAGAGAACAACATCTTTATTCTCTGCAGCTTGGTCAGATGTGACCTGGATGAGGCGAGACGTTTCTGGTCCAGCAGAAATACTTCCTAAAATAAAAAGAAAGAAGAAGAACGTCACAGCCTGCAACTAATGTAAACTCCTCGACGTGAGAAGAGTTTTAAACTTAAAAATATCCTAGCACTGTAGATCTTCACACGTACGTATAGTTCAAACAACCTTCTTTTCAAACAGTAACTCTCTGTGACAAGATCTGATGACAGAACCCATAAAAATCATCCAGAATCAACCGTCAGTCAGAACAGACTTTACAGACTGCGACTGTATTTTTGTTCTCAACTTGCAAAGTTTTGATACATTTGTCACTTCCTCTCATTCAGACTCTTATTAAAGTAAAACTTTCCTCGACACAACCCGCCTTTGTTCTGCTCTATATGTGTCCCTCCAGCCACAGACACACGGTGAGATCAGTGACTCTTGCGTGTAGACGATCAGCTTTAACTCCTGGTTATGGCCTCGTTTCTGGGATCTGGACATCATTCGTCTTGCCTCACACCTTGATCTCCATATTTAACTATCTGCAGAAATAGTTAGCCGGGGTCCCGATAACTCTAGAGTAACGCAGTTATGTTGTGTTCTCTCTTAATCTCACGTCTATCAAATAACATGGAGGAACTAAAGTCGATTACTTTAGCGTCAAACGGCGAGAATGCAAAATATACATCAACTCTAAATTCACAGAGTATGCCCCATTTATTGCAGATCAATACCTTTCTGTATGTTTTGTTGCAGCATAACAAATGTTGTTCTTTCATAACCACAGAGCAGAAGATGAGACTTTTATAAAAAGACTAAATATTAATGTAAACAAATAAAGACAAAGTTGCAAAGAGCGAAGACCACACGAACACTCTGCCAGACGAGGCACGTATTACCCATCTCTGCTAGAGAATAACATTCTTACCTCCTTATTCTTACGTTGGCTGAACTGAGGGTTTGATGTGTTAGAGAGGACACTGCGAACGAGTCAAATCAAGGAAGTGGTTAGAGGAAGCGTTGCTTTAAAATACAGATCTAATGACGATTAAATTCTCAAGCATCTCTGTTGCTTACATTGGTGCAAGCAGATCAAGCTTGCATTGGTGCAATCTATTTATGTGTTGCATGTAATTATTGTTAACACAGCCTAAATGTAGTCTTTAATGCTAGGTGAGGTTTGTTTGGCTTTGCTCCAAACACCAACATGCAGAGAAACTGAAGTACAATGAGGTGAGTTGACTTGAGTTGAGGTGACGGTGAGTTAAAGGTGTGTAGGACAAAATAGTTTACGGAGGAAAATGGAGCGTTCTTAATCAATTGGATTCGGTCCGGGGAGAATGTTCTGTGGTCTCCGGGGTCATGGACTCTTTGCAGGGGTCTTTGAAGTGGTCCAGGTTCAGACGGGAAGTTTGTAGAGTGCAGATGGTAGAGGCTGTGGTGGAACTGAAAGTGCAGTCAGTCTGCTTATGTGTCAGACTGACAGATTTGAATTAAAAAGAGTCACATCGAAATCTCTGGCTTTCCTGGTTTATCATGAGTTTCTTACTTCTTCCTGATCCTTTTCGAACATGTTAAAACTTCTGCGGTGCAAAACTATGTGTCTTTCGCATTCCTTGTTCTTGTGCCTTACTTTATACTGCTGTCATGTTCGAAATAAATACAGAAACAAAAATGGAGCGCAAACTGAGAATGCCTATTTTAAGATTTCACAAGACCAATCCGTCCTTAAAGTTGCATCAATAGTACGTTGATACAACTTCACCCTGGAAACATAAACGTGTCCCACCAGCACAAGTGGTTCCAATATAAAATCTAATGAACGGTGTAAAGAATACCTTTAAAAAACGCAAATTAAGAAACGCAGGTTTCAGTGACGTGTTGAGGTCGACTCCGCCCCTGTTCTCTCTCAGGTCCGCAGGTCTCCCATATAGTCTCTGTTTCCTCCTCCTGACCCGCATCGTCTCTTCAGACTCTTGTAGATCAACATGCAAAACGTACAAATAGTTACTCTTTAGCTGTGAAAAAACAACTCTGCACAGATAAATATGAAGTGCTATTTTTACACTTTTGTAGAGTGAAATGTACAACTGAATAAAAATCACATTACCACAGAAATGCATTTAACTTATTTATTGAATTAAAGCAGGTTTTGATATCCATTGTTAACTTTTGTCACAGTAACATCACATACCAAGTAGATACCAAACAAGTGCATTTGTGCAACTTAACTCTGCCCAACAAATAAAACACATAATGCCAAACAGATTTGTTCAAGTACTACTGAAGCAACCTAGCCCGAATTTCTGCCACACGAGGACTTTCTTTCACTTTACCTACGTCTATATTGTACACAGTGGTCTGGATGAATGTGAACATGTTGCATAGTATGGGGTTGTATGTTGTGGCAAACACGTAATGTGCCTTAAACAGTTCATCAAAAGCACCAAGAGAGGATGTTGACCTACAAGCAATGGCATTCTTGTCAAGGATGATGAAGAACTGTTGGGCTACTTTCTTCCTCCGTCCCACAGCAAGGAGATAGGGTTGTGTGCTCGTCGTGATGGCATCAAGATGTTCTTGGATGTTGGTTTCTATCTGTGGGGGGAAAAAAGAAAAGAACAATATAATTACAAAACTGCAATGTTCCACAAAAAACAGATATATGGAAAAACAGCATTTAACTATGTGATATCACCGTAAAACTGAAATTCTCCCAGTGAAACAACCTCGAGTATAACATAAAATAAAATTTGCAACAAATACAAACCTTCTTGAAGACCACAAGATGCTTCTCTGCTTGGGAGGCAGATACCTTCCCTGGTCTCTTACGACCCAAGGCAGAGGGGGGAATCAGGTGTAGCAGCAGCAAAATCGATGAGAGGTCACTGTCCCAACCTGTGATAAGAAACATTTGATGTTGAATTGACCATCAAAACCTAGTGACTACACAATTTAATTATGTGTACATCACTAAGTGAAGCTCACACAATAATTAAATTCTACATATTGTTGAAAGTCATCCTTACTCATGTCATTATCCACTTCAGTGCTATCCTCAGGAGTATCAGCTGCCAGGAGAAGTTCTTCAAGGTCACTGGTGGTTGGAAGCTTCCTGCATTGTTGGATGATCTTTCTCTTGAACATGGTCGTCCATTTTTCAAGAAACTTGCCAGACACATCTTCTCCAAACATCAGGACAAAATCCTGCTCCACCTAGGATGTAGATAGTAAAAAGCTTAAAACATTTCCCAGCCACTTTAACTGTATTCATTTAGACTTGTCACAAAAATACACTAATTTTACATGACTGTAAAATTATCAAAATAAATAATTACCAAGCCTTTGACATCTTTGAAATGTGGAAAGACAGAGAGTATGTTGCTTGACCTTTGGGGGTCAAGGACCATGTTGCGCAGGAAGTCAAATGTGAGCTTCATCTTCTTCTTGATTGTGTCCTCATCAGCTGAATGCTTAATCAGTGCGATGGCTTCCTTGCACTCTTCTTCACTCAGGACAGTCTCTGGAACAAACTTGGTGTCTCGTCTAGCAGCTGGTCCTCCAAGCCCTTGTTGACAAGATCCTTCTTCGGATGATGCTAGTAAAAATAAGAAAATCTTTCAACTTACAAAAACAAGAATGAGCTTGGCTGAGATTCCTCAGGCGATTCCATCATGGAGACAAATTCTAACCATAAGAGAAGCAGATGAAAGACAAAAAACAGTAATCACAATGAAATAGCAAGCTTATTAAATACTAAAATGAATTACAAATATAACAAACCAGTTTCATATTCGATGGTTAGGACTCCAGCAGAAGGATCCTTAACAACATCTTCATCCAACTCAGTCCCTGAACTGTCAACAACCTTCACGCCCTCTGTTACAGTTGGTAGGCCAAATTTTACAAATGCTAGAGAAAAGACAATGCTTGTCTACAATTATGAGGTTATGTTGCTCTAATACTCACATGTGCACATAAATTCTGGAACAATACTTTTGAATAAACAATGTCAAGTAACATTACAAACGCCTCAAAGCTTCCTGTGTAAAGCTCCCAGTGTCTTACCTGCTGTCAAAAACTCCTTCAGATTCGGCTCCGTTAGTCGGACAAATTTTTGCAGCTCGCCAAGTCTTGTTTTAATCAACATGGTTCCTGCAGCACATAATTCCTCAGTCATTCATCTTTAGTACTGGAATGCTTTCAGTTTATAGTTTATTTTAGTTCATATTTACTCTTATCAGAGTTATTTGACTAGGAGTGTTAAGTTTTATTAACACTGCACAGTAAAAGTTTGTGTGCATCTCTTTTTCTACCATAAGATATAAACTGAGATCAGAAACCTCAGCTGTGATTTGCGCTAATATTTATGACAAACGGTTGCTGAACGTATTTCTGTCATTTGCTTTTTCTGTTATTAGTCCATCTAGAGATTTATTAAAAGGAAAACAAAGAATTAATTTGCATAATGATTCATTAAGTTGTTTATAATGTGTTTCAGATGTGGAGGCTTCAGAAGGAAAACTAGTCTGTCAGTTTAACACTCATAGGAGTTATATGAGCCTCCAGTGTAAACTTTCAATAACTCGATGCAGTGTTAAATAACATGTGAACCAGAGTAGTTTTTTCACCATTATGGAGTAACTTATTAACTCTGATTAGAATCATATTTACTCTTATCAGAGTTATTTGACTAGGAGTGTTAAGTTTTATTAACACTGCACAGTGTTAGCCAGTGTAAAATTTTTACTCGATTTAGAGTTAAATTTAACTCTGAAAATGTTACACTGTTGAAAGAGTAACTTAACACCAATTCCGATAGGGAACATATAGACTCGGAAACAGTGTTAAATTCGACTCTAGGTATTGCTTTAACACTGCCAAATTTACTGTGTAACCCCCGAAGCCGTACAGAGTGCGGCCCTGCCTCTTGAGAGCGTAGACCACGTCCATGGCGGTGACGGTCTTCCTCTCGGCGTGCTCTGTGTAGGTGACGGCGTCACGGATGACTTTCTCCAGGAAGACCTTGAGCACACCGCGGGTCTCCTCGTAGATGAGGCCGGAGATTCGCTTGACTCCCCCGCGGCGAGCCAGACGGCGGATGGCGGGCTTGGTGATTCCCTGGATGTTGTCACGGAGGACTTTCCGGTGGCGCTTGGCGCCTCCTTTACCGAGTCCTTTACCTCCCTTTCCTCTGCCGCTCATGTTGATCTACAACAGTCTGAAGAGACGATGAGGGTCAGGAGGAGGAAACAGAGACTATATGGGAGACCTGCGGACCTGAGAGAGAACAGGGGCGGAGTCGAGCTCGCTCCTGGTTTTCTCCGCCGTTTCTTTAAATAGCTTTCCTTCGGCAATTCACGAATTCATTTTGAGAGGATGAAAATAAGTGATGCCCCTGATAAGTTTTTTAATACAATCAAGAGGAAAGTAAAGAGAAATCTCGTGTTTCAGTTGAGAAACAATGAAATGAATTGAATGTCGGTATTTAGTGAACTGAAGAGCTTTCAAAAGTAAAATGACAGAAGCCTCCATTGTCTTATTGATAGGACTGTTGCATAATCACGTGTTTATGTTGAGTGGATGTGAATCAACAGTAGATATTTATATTATATTCTTGTACATTATGGACTGAATGGCAAGAATGAGCATTTTATTCATCTGATTATCAGTTTGTGGAATAGCGTTTCATTCTTCCTTTTATTTTTTGCAATGAAAACTTATCAAAAAATCAATAAAAAATCAATTATGAGTGATTAGTTCAGTTTAATATTTGATGAGAACCTACAGAAAAATGATCCGTTATACAGTTACCTGATTTCCTAAGTGTCTCAGAAACTTTTTATACAGTGAAATTCATGTCTGCATACAATTTAAGAGCATGAGTTTGCCTCAGACTACATACTGCTCATTAAAACATGATATAACTGTTAACTGTAGCGTTACATTAATTTGTATAATCCAAAAATTTGACTTTGGTAAAGAAGTGAAGTGGCTGAGATTGTAGTTCAGAACCAGAATCACTTTTTATTCCAACATTTCCACTGGTGAATGAAATGAAATGTGACTTTATGAACATGAAGTCAGTGGTGGTTTAGTGTAATTTGTCCACTAAGCGTGTTGAGTGAGCTCACGTCATTGAAACTGGACGAAAAAGTTCCTGACCCCAAAGCTTCCTCTGCTATGTTTCTCTCTGTTGTTCCTCTGAACGTTTTATATTTTATAGTCGTCAAACAGAACATGTTGGCAGTTTCATAGCCACAATTATAAACCATTGGACGTTTAAAAATAGATATTATGATAAGTCACCGAAATGGTCAAACCACAAAATATCCACATTAAGACCATCAGATGCAATAATTACCCACCAATAAACAAAGAGCTGGAAGTTTTTTTTTCTCCCCTTTCATTTTATGATTTTATCTGAAATGACAAGTTACTAGGTATACTTTCTGGGTGAAAGTCTAAACTGGGTTTTGTTATTGAAATATACATCTTTTGTCAGGACAAGTTGATAAATAAAATTTAAGCCTCTATCATGGATAGGAGTTTATGGGGAGGCCAGACAACTGCCTGATTAAAATGTCCAAACTTCATGGTCGACCTTTGAGTTTTTTGTTTTTCTTTTTGCTGCAGCCACATGAAGTTTGTGAGCAGATATGACACCCCAAGTTGGGACTCTTTCAGATTTTAAAGTGCAGTCATAGCTGCTTTAACTTGCAAGAGTTTTTTTCTTTTTACATTTCTCCACCTACCTTTTAGTTTAGCTTAAAGTCATAAGGAACATGGCTCTGCAGACGCAGTGAGTGGCTCTTAAAAGAGCCTTTGGGTTGTTGCATTCACAGCATTAGCCGGTCTACTTGGAGCTGGTGTACTTGGTGACAGCCTTGGTTCCCTCAGACACGGCGTGCTTGGCCAGCTCACCGGGCAGCAGGAGGCGCACTGCGGTCTGGATCTCCCTGGAGGTGATGGTGGATCGCTTGTTGTAGTGAGCCAGACGGGAGGCCTCGGAGGCGATGCGCTCAAAGATGTCGTTGACGAAGGAGTTCATGATGCTCATGGCCTTGGAGGAGATCCCGGTGTCGGGGTGGACCTGCTTGAGCACCTTGTAGACGTAGATGGCGTAGCTCTCCTTCCTGGTCCTTCTCTTCTTCTTGCCTCCCTTGCCGGCGGTTTTGGTGACCGCTTTCTTGGAGCCCTTCTTGGGCGCAGACTTGGCGGGTTCGGGCATGTTGTCTCTGAAAATTGACAGCGACGAATGACTGTCTGTGAGCGGTGAGGTCTCTGTTATACACCCAGCATGCAAATAGAGCTGCGCCATCCCTCGGCTGTGATTGGCTGTTTCGCTCAGTGGGTAAAACAACAAAGCGCCGACTTCAAAACGAGTCACGTGGGGTTTAGCGACAAAGAAAGAGGCGGGAGTTCATTTTACTTCATAGAGTCTGAATGTTTTCTGCTCGTTTCAACTCACTTCTGTTCATTTAATGACCCCAATTCACAATTGAATGAACTGAACCAGACGGTTGTCACGCAGTAAATTCACATCAGTTTGTATTGTTTTGTACTGTTTCTTATTATTCTACCCATCTAAAGAGGGGCCTTTTTGGAGGTTTTATCATATTCAAGAACTCACCAAACTTGGCGACAAGGGAGTTTCAAAATTTCGTATTTTAAGGTCGTTGTAGAAATCGCAAATGAAACGGCTCAACGGCGCCACCTAGCAATTTTTAAAAGCTCATTTGCTATTCCTTACTTCATCTTAGAGACATGAAATTTGGTACGCTTGTAGAGCTCCCCAAGATGCTCAGAATTTACAATTAATGTCATAGTGCAAGTGTTACAGGATGTCGGCCATTTTAGATTGAAGTTCTGATTTTGACCCGATTTATCTCCTACACAGAAACTCACAGAGGCACCAAAGTTACTGTGATTGATCATCATCGGGTGTCTGACAATACCCAATGGTCGAATGATGACATCATTCGACCATGATGACATCACTTAGGCCACGCCCCCTGATAACTTAGTGATAATGGTCAGATAATGGTTGCTATCTGACCCCTTTGACCTCATCAACATGAAGCTGTACCCAGAGACAGAAAACATGTTGGTGTGTTGAGGATTCCAACCCTGACCGGCTTCGATGGAGCATGTGGGCGTGGCGGCGTGGCAGACTTTGACTATTCGCTGTCAAATATCAAGATTCAGTTACTTCCATATGCAAGATTACAGCTGCATCACACATCCTGTGTCTCTCTACAGAACAATCCTGAACACATTTCCATGATGTCATCAAGTGACCCGCCCACTTTTAATCATCTGTTTTTTCTTTTGTATGTTTTACTGTTATTCTATCATTCATATGGGTTTCATCATGTGAAAACTGACTAAAAACGATAACATGATGAACTCTGTGAATGCTGGCTGCTGACCAAACCGCATTGGGGTGGAGAAATGGCGAGCTGCAGTCCTTCGCCATGTGCATACGATCGGCTCTAAATCACACATGGATCATCCGACTGGCGCCAAATTGGATATGTATGACCTTTGTTGACCTCTAAAGAACCCAACAGCATTGAAATGTATTTTGACTCCACTGCGCCCCCTACATTCATCCACCAGCTATATCTCCTCGCTAAATCCACCAATCTGCACCACATTTTTTGTGCGTCGTCAGGGAGTGCCGCAGAACGCATCGATACGTACCGCCTGGTGGACGGATGCAGAAACTGCACAACAGCTTCTGTGGTGGCTGGCGGGTGGCGGTTGCTAGTACCCTGCGGTGGCCAATAGGCCGGAGCGGCGCTTGGCTGCGAAGGACGCAATACTCGAAATACTCCAGGAAAAAAAAGCCAGTTTAACCAGTCATACATATTCAACTTTTTTTTTAAAAGTAATTTGTTTTATTTCAAACAGGTTTTTCAGAGGGAAAAAAAGAAGAAATCAGAAGAAAAAAAAACACCCAGAAACAAAATAGTCAGTATAGTTTCTTCGCACAGTAAATCAGGAGATCAGAGAACAAACGATTCACTTCATGTCACACGGATTTCAAAGCTTTATTTGTGAAACAAGCAAAAGCTGCGCTGGCATGTAAAAGGGGTTTTGTATTAAACACCCATATTAATCATGATGCAGGGGGGAAAAATAAAAATAATTTCACCTGAAGAACTTTCTTTGGGGTTTTTTTCTACAGGGTTGCTGGAGCAGGTTAAAGGGTTTGAGAGATAAAGAGGCATTCCTGAAGTATTTCTAATCACCTCTCAGTCGATCCAGACGGAGATATTAAAACGTCTGTGGAACCAAAAACCCACAGCAGGAGGAGAGCAGGTGCTTCTGCGCCGTTCATTGGTTTGAGCTTTTGACTCAAAATGAACAGGAAGGCACAATCTGCCCACTTTATCGCAAGCCACAGTCACAGACTCTCTTCTTCCCGTCGGGACCTTTTTAACTCTGCATTTTGTTCTCGCCACTTTCACCACAAACACCGGCAGCTTGAATTCACTGGTGCACAGGTTGCCCTCCTGGTTCCAGCCTTTGCCGTTGCAGATTTCTACGATAAGGTTTTTGTTTGAGCTCTCGATGAAGGTCTGAGTTGGTTCCTCGCAGCGATTCAAGAGGCTTATGTGTCTAGGGAAATAAATATATTGTTTTAAAAAAAAAACATTCATGTTTTTCATTTAAAGAAAGTTTTTCTTCATGATGTCACAAGTCCTTCAGTTAAACTCACATTATGAATTAGAGTGTGTTTGATTTGAACTGAATCACATGCAAACCACAGTTCATAGTTGTGGCTTCGATATGACAGAGTTACGCTTTCATACCAGCAGCTGCTGACGTTTATTCTCACCTTTCACTCAAAGGTATTGACATCAGTAACTCACCTCTGCCAGGCAGGTTTTGACCTGGTGTCAAAGTTTTTTTGGAAGGATGTGTCTTTTTTCAAAGGTAAAGAAAGCGTTTCGTTTTTTGGTCGGCTGACAGGGCAGTTTGTTTAAATCCTCGATTCCCAGGACGAAACCGCAGAAGACGGCGACCAGCAGGATGACTTGCATTTTCTTGTCTGCAGAGGAAGAAACTCAAAGTAACTGAATGCCATTCAAAACGTTTGTCACTTCGCTTTGAAGCTGTGATTGGGACGTAAAAAAAAAAAAAGAAGTTCCTTGGTCATAATTTAAGAAGCTGTTTCATTAAAGATGTTTAATTATCAATCAGAAACAATCGACTTCAGATGCAAGTTATAACTCAGGAGATATTTATTTCAGTTCAGTGCATTTTTATTCTGGAGGTGTGGGAACTCACTGAGCAAAATGATCAAACGACGAAGGATTTTCAGATGGCTTATTATCTGACGGCTTCTTTTGAAAAGGCCCAGCAGGCCAGAGGCCACGTATTGGAGGGTGAAGGTAAAGTCTGGTCTGAGAAAATGTTGAGGCGGAAACCGCCGTCACCTCCAGACCAGTTAACGGGGTGAGAGAGTTGCCTGGCTAAGCGACGCTAAGAGGAACAGGAAGGTGGTGGTCTGCACTCTCTCACGTCTGGTTTTACAAACACGTTTTTCATGATTGCGACGCTTCAGAGGGACGAACTTTCACCGCTTTGAAAGTGCATTTTGAATTACCTGTGCAATCAGTCAGAGCCACGTTTACTACCAATTCTCAGGGGGTTGGGTTTTCTGCACCTTTTAGGTGTGACCTATGAATGCTTCTCTTAAGTCTTTCTCTACACTAATGATTTTCTGTTTTTTGTTGGATCATTTAGCAGCATTGCTCACTGTTGCTGAATTTAGACATTGTCGGTGTGGATTCTGTTCCTCTGTCAGCAACTCAGAGCCGAGTGCTGGACAGTCACTGTTTATCAGCCATTGGTACATTTATTCTCTTTGTGAGCAGAACTAACAGTCAGCTGAGCTCTTTGTAAACACAAAGATCTGAAATGTTGCTGTTTCACTTTATTGGAGTCAACGGACAGCATTAAATAACGTTGCGTCTCACTGAGATGAAGCTGCTGCTGCACTGATGAGCAACCAGTAGGGGGCAGTGTAGCAGTGCCTCTAACAACACCTTTAACATCTATGCATAAAAGGCTCATAAACTTATAAACTTTGCAAAGATTCAGGTCTGAGGAAGATTCAAATTATCAGTAATTATTGATATTTCTCTCTTTTTTTTACATTATGCCTACATGTGTGAGGATGAACAACTAACTCAAAACATAACTACTCGTTATCACCATATTGGTTACATTTTCTAACATTTATTGCAAAACTAGAAAAAAAAAAAGGTTCATAGCAAAGCAGCTACTTTAGTCACTGAGACTTCTCAGAACTGCAGAGCCGTGTTGAAACATGATCTGCGATTGGACAAAATCAGGTTTCATATGAGCTTTATTGGGCCATATTCAAAGCAACAGTGATTTGTTTAACATGAAAACAATTAACTTGATCATATGTACGACTGAAACCAGATATTTCCACGTCTTCTGAATTTAAAGAAAGTAAAAAATGTCTCCAAAACACAATTTCAACAGGTTTTCTGGTATTTAGCAAATAAAAAAATTTAAATAACTCGAATGAACCTAAAACAAGAGACATTTGGTCTGACTTAGTTTCAGACTCATCTCAATGTAATGTGTCTTTATATTCAGGAGACGTAAATTTCTGGTTTCAGCTGCACTTTTGAAAGCTTTACACTTTCACACAATGCTTGTATTGTATTCACACCGTATCCAAAAGAGAACAAAAACTACACTGACATGTGAAATGGTTATTGTAAAATGTCTACTCTTAAGAATGCGAAGCAAATAAAAACCTTTGGCGCTGGACTTCTTTATTTCTTGTGCAGGATGGCTGGAGCGGGTTCAAGGGTTTGAATTTACCAATAATAACAGCGTAGAAGCGTTTTTAATAATCTTAGCCGATCCTGATTGAGATGTTAAGTTGCTCATCAGACCAATCATCATCATCATCATCATCATCATCATAATCATCATCATCATAATCATCATCATCATCAGCAGCAGCAGCAGCAGCAGCAGCAGGGGAGCAGGTGACTTTGCGCCGCTGCTTGGTTTGTTGTTGTCCCTGGAAATGAACTGGAAGGCAGTGGTTGCCAACTTTGTCGCAGGCCACCGTCACCAGTTCTTCTGTTTTCCTCGGGGTGTTGAGAATTGTGCAATTCGCTCGGTTCACTTTCACCACGTACACGGGGAGTTTCGAGTTGCTCGTGCACAAGTTGTCCTGCCAGTTCCAGCCATCGCCGTTGCAGATATTCTTAAGCAGATTGACCTTTGACCGCTCGATGAAGGTCTGAATTGTAACGTTGCAGCGGTTCAAGCGTCTTATGTGCCTGGGAAAGTAAACAGGCTGCGTTATTCAAAGCGTTCGTTCATCTAATTTAAAAAGGTTAGCTTTTTTATTAAAACGAAGCCATGAGTCTGTCGGATAAACTAACATTATCCATGCACAGTATAATGTGAATGCATGTCAGAGTTTGAAAACAAACGCTTGTTTTAACGCTGTATTTTTGACTCACAATATCAGTTTTTGTGACTGAAAATGATTAAGATTTTCTATGTTTTGTTCAAAAACAGAGGAAAGTCTTTTGAGGGCACATCCATTTCCGTCCCACTGTACTGGAGAAACTCGTCGATTGGGTTCATATTGGATTCATGTGTGTTGAGACTGAACTGGATCCCAAAGAGCAGAACATAGAGATGAGTTTTAAAATAAGAAACCTTCTAGTTTTGACTTCACTGATTTATGCATATATTAATAACTCAATAATTGCAGGTTTTCACCCCGATTTTAATCAACACATTGACTGAACATTCGGTCACTCACTTCTCCCACACGATGTTGAATCAGTTCTGAACTTTTTCGGAAGGACGTGTTTGGCTTCAAACTTCTTGTAAGCGTTCTGGTGGTTGCTCGGCTGACACGGACGATTGTTGTAGGAGTCGTCCTCTGCCGCAGCACAGCTGCACAGGACGGCGATCAGCAGGACGACTTGCATTTTCTTGACTGAAGAGGCAGAAACTCAGTTAGTGAATGCAATTCAAAGCTTCTGCTTTGTTCCTCTGAGTAGTGGAGCGCTTGTTGTTTGCTGTAATTTGGATGTTAAAATACTTGCATTGCTAAATCATCATGATTATTATATAATCTATTTGAGAGACAAATAAAAAGTCATGACTGTTCCAATATCATGTCACTTGAACACAGTGACATGATATTTATTCTCAAAAAGGAGCTAAAAACTAGAATAGACCAAATGACAAAGCCATTAGTATCTTCGTTTATAGCTGAGAAAGCTTTGACTCACCTTCCATGGTCTCCACTCTCTGTCTTGTGTCGAGACAGGAGGAGGTTTCTGACGTTATAGTCAGTTGACCGAGACCACTGCGTGACCCGGCTCACAGCAAACAGCCAATCAAATGACCGAAATCAACCGGCATCACTCTGTTAGTCTAAGGTCACGATCAACAAATATTCACACTGCTGACTCAAATCAAGCGATTGTTTTTTTTTTCATTTTTGACAGATCACCCTTGTGGCGAGCAGTGACGATTGAGGTTGGAACATTGCAGAGAGAAAAGCAACGAGAAGCTTTCAGGATGGCGGGCCGAAGAACCGGTTAGGACATGAGTTGATTTAATTTGGGGGTTTTTGTTAAATTTCACCTTTAGATGAGCGTGCTCCACCTGCTTTCTGATTTAGTCCAACTTTTTTGCT
Organism: Poeciliopsis prolifica; assembly: GCF_027474105.1. Classification (NCBI taxonomy): domain Eukaryota; kingdom Metazoa; phylum Chordata; class Actinopteri; order Cyprinodontiformes; family Poeciliidae; genus Poeciliopsis; species Poeciliopsis prolifica. Next base: position 64,349 of record NW_026562597.1, on the reverse strand, counting down.
CTCTGGCCTGTAGAGTGACTGCAGTCGCCTCATCCACTGTGCATCTGTTTTGAAAGGAGCGAGGAACCATCAAAAACCAAGTATTGGATGGAGAAGCGGTGGAGTGGAGAGCTCTGAGCGATGCCTGACAGGCTCAAGATGCCTCATCAAGTTAGTGTTAAAACCGAGCATGTGGGTGTTTGTGGCTTCTTTGTCAAATTCCTCTTATGAAAAGGAAGAGGAAGCAAGAGGTCTGCGCTGCACGTAGAAAACTGTGAAGCTAAAGTACGCTCATGCAACACCTTGGTCTGGTTGAGAAGATGTTGTGGATCTGGGAGCCTCCTCCCCCACCAGTCCACAAACCCAACCGGTTAACAGGCGACACGTTGACCTGACTCACTATTAAAAGAGAAATGCGATTAGTAGTACTGCAGAAAGCAGAAAAATAAAGGAGAGAGACATCCAAGCATTTTTAGTTAACAGACCAAAGGTCAGCATCTATTTGAATAGAAACAGAGCAAATTCATCCCTTCATTAATTCATTGAAACTTGAAGAACTGAGTCATCCCCGATTTGATGTCACTAAGACCATCGGGAAAGGAGAGAGTGGAGAGAGCAGCGACTTCTTGAGGAAGGGAGAGATTTAGCAGTGATTTGTGTATAAAAGGAATAATAATTCTTCATTTCCATGGTTCCCAGTCAATGAACTGCTTTTGGTGGCACCAGTAGCTCCACCGTATGTCCTAAGACCTACAGCAGATGAGGACACCAGGAATGGTTTTGTTATTTGCATGGGGAGATTTTACAATGTAAAAATCCAAAGACTGAATCAACCAGTCCTGTAGTACTTTGTGGAAGCAAACATTGCTGTGGATGTGATCCAACATGCAGGGTTAATTTTTCCAACACAAAAACATGTTAAAGTTACTATTGTTTATTTGTTAGGCTACTAGAGAATGGGTTAAAAACAATTCAATCAACAGTATTTGGGTGTTTTGTTTATTTTTTATTAACTTACGATTTTTTCAGGGTCGTGTCCTTTATTTGCTTCCTGGCCACTTTATTAGGCAGTGCTTGTTTCTACGTCTCCTTTTCTCCCATGTTTGTGCTGACGCATGTTCTCAGACGCCGAGCTAACGCTCAAAACAGCTCAGCAGCCTCTGCCGTTTGGTTTCCGTGGTTTTCAAGTGAACAGGAAGGTGGTGTTCTGCACCTTTGTCACAAGACCAGATCACATCTTTCTCTCCAGATAAGTTTTCATTACTGCAAGGCGTTGGCCTGTAGAGACATGTTGGTACCAGATTTTTCAACCGTTTTATATTTAGAACCTACATGTGTGTTATTGATGCTTCTTGCTAGTTATAGTTGTTTTTGTTAATCTCTCCTCAAAATCCATGGCACAGCACACCTGAACAGCTTTCTATCTTGAAATGAGCGAAATATTTTTGTTTCTTCTCAAACCTTTCATTAAAAATACTGTTTGCAAACATGCTCTGTGCTAATGAACAGAAGCTTCATGCACATATTTCCTTAAATTCAAACCTGTGCAGCTTTGACTCTCTCACAATCCTGCTCTCCTTATTGGTGGCTGCCTAGCAACCGTTACAGAATGACATCACTGCCTCATTTTGAGGGGGGAGGGGGGGGTTTGGGGTTTTCTGCACCTTTCAGGCGTGACCTACAAATGCTTCTCTCAAGTCTTTCTCTGCACTAACAATTTCCTGTTTTTTGTTGGATCACTTTGCAACATTGCTTTACAAAATGGAGTTTTATGATAATGATTTAACTTTTTTACTGGTTAGATGAAAGAAATGATTTGCTTTAGCAAATTCCAGTGTGGATTCAGTTCCTGTGTCACCAATCCTGAGCCAAATAAGTCACAGTTTTACTGCACATAAGTCACTGTTTATCAGACTTTTTTTTTACATAGATACTCTTTGTGTGCAGAACTGAGGATCATTTCAAACACCATAAATCTGAAATGTTGCTGGTTTATTTTATTAGGGTCAACGGACAGCATTAAATAATGTTGCATGTCACTGATGAAAGTTGCTGCTGTACCGAGAAACAACCAATAGGGGGCAGTGTAGCTTTAGATTGAGTGAGCTCATGGAAAACTATTCAAGGCTGGTTTTAAACATATCCAAACGACTTAAGTAGTTTAAATCTATTTTTTAACATCCCTTTTCTCTTTGAACAATTTCCAAGATGCTTTTTTCACATTACAGTGATCAGATGTAATTTATCAGCCAGTTTTATAGATGAGGGTCACACAATAACCTTTTAAGTTGTACAGATGTTGCACCAACCACAAAAAATGAAATTAAATTAAATAAGAGGATTATTGGTTCAAACAGTAGTTTGTGCAGCAATTAGCTCAGCATGATAGCTGTGAGATTTAAAGTGTAAGAATGTGAATTTGCATTCCAGCTCAAATGTTTGGGAGATTGTTGGAAAATAAAAATAACACATATAATCCAGTCCAGTGTTATGGCATTCTTTTTATTAGAGCTTAATCAATTAGTTTTTTCAGTAAGCATTAGTCATGGAGGTGTCATTTTAATCATTCTTAATTTATTTGAATATAAGTTTCTATGTTTGCATGTAAAACAACAAAAATGAGGAGAAAGACATTAAAATCAACCCAATTCATTCATTTTATATTTATGATATCAGAGAATCCAAGACATTAAAACCTAACAGACAAAATCAGATACTGTAATGATATATTTGGTCACAGTAGCTTTTCAAATGTAACAATCCCCGATTCAGCCATTACTGGTTGGAAAATTCACTTTTCTTCTTTTAACAGACCCAGAGAGCCAGAAACTTCAGGGAATGAATGACAACGTTGCTTTCTCTCCTAGAAACCAATATTGACTCCAACAATGTTCAGTTGCGGCTTTGTACCTTTACAATGGTTGTTTTCCTGAACAATCAAAGGTGTTTTACTGGTCCTTCACTTCGAAGATGACAGGACCCCTGATGTTGAAGCCAAGATAAAAATGCTCTGATTCACACGCAGAGTCAACCTGGAAACAACATTTTCTCATTTTCTTCCCGCCTATGCTAACAAACGCATTATGATCGTCTCCGCTTTGCATCGTCTCCATTTGGATGGGCTGAAGCATATCCTGGATTTGCGGCAGCTGCCACACCTCACCACTACTCCACATCTCATTGATTTTCTTCCTTTTCATTTTGTTTCTATTTGGTTCATTGGCGAGCTGAGTGTCCACCATGACTTCCACCACCTCGTCCAGTCTGGACCTGTGGATCCATCGGCTAAGTCCTGAGCCCTTCCCTAGAAAAAACAGTGGCAGCAGGTAACGACCTCGAAGGTACTTGGCGTAGACCTTATCATAGGCTTTTTCCATCAAGGCAACATATTCTTCCATGTCAGTTCATATATGAGGCCAGGAAGGAGCTGCTCAGATTCTTCTACTGTGTTGTTCTCCTTTACATCTTCTTCCTCTGTATTTTGTTCTTGAAGCTGATCCTTGTCTGTGTCATGTTCTTGTAACTCTTCAGCATTGTTTTCTTGGCCTGCCTTTAGATGCTCCTCTGGCCAAAACAACATCAGGACCAAAGGTAAAACTCTGGGTCTCTACTGTTTTGCCCCGGTGGGTAGAAACCTCTGTAGGATCGCCTGAAGTTCTCTAACCAGGGTGTGTGGAGGAGCAGGGCCCTTTGTTGTTCAAGATGATTTTGAAAGGATTACCTCTCTGCCACTTCACGTCATCTACATTTGCCTCATAAGCGGGTCTTTAACTCATCTCGGGTTTGCTTCAGCTGTGGCTGTGTTTTCTCAGTCACCTCAGCCTTGAAAGCTCGTTTTTCCTTAGACACGAAAGGCCGTGATTCAGGCAATCGAGAAGAGCAGGGAAGCTGGTGGAATCGGCTGCGTCTTCCGCTGTGTATAGTTGATAGCAGCTGGCGATCTTTCCAAAAGTAATCTGGTTCTGCTGTTGTCCTGTCAGGCTGCGAGTGGAGATACCACTCAAAGAACTCAAACTTGTCTTCAACTGCCAATTTGTGGGTGTCCTCAACGGATTTATGTTCATGTTTCTCAGAGACGATTTTGGCCACTTGAATGAAAACCAAAATGGCCTCGGTTGTTGAATGAATCGGTAGTTGCACAGCCATCGTATTCACCCCATTCAGAGTCTAACTCTTTCTCTGCTTTCATCTCTACATCTTTGAACGCCTCGAAGGCCTTCTCAGCCATTGTTTTCAGCTCACTGGATTCTTTGGCCCCTCTCAGTAAATGGTTCTTGTACACTTGTCCAAGGGTGTCTGCAGCATATGAGTTGTTCTGGGCTCTTTTGATGGCTTCTTTAGCCCATTTCTCAGCGTTTTTGAAGTTTGGGTAACGTCCTCCACTGTAATACAGCCGAGCAACCGTTTGGGGGAAGCAGTGTTTGTCTCGAAATTTGTTTGAAGCTTTTTTCAAAACCAAGAGAGCGTTAATAAATTTTTCTTGCTCTATGATGTCTTGAATTAGCAATGAAATTTTCCTTGCCCTTTGGACCCATTTCTCTCCTTGTTAGCAAATCTTGACAACTGGACAGTGTGAGGTTGGACTTCTTCTCCACAAAGCAGAAACACAGTCCAATGCTAAGGAACTTCTGGGAATGCCGGTAAGTCAATAGCCCCACAGACCTTGCAGCAATATCTGGATTAGGTGGACCTTCGAGCCAGATACTCTGAGGAGCTTAGAAAATGGTCCGCATTCTGACTTTGAAGGGAGGACCTCCATAGATGGGATCAGGCGGTCCCAGGATTTTTCGACACTCTTCCATGGTCAGGTAGGAATAGGGAACATAGGCATTCAACAGAGCCAACATTGAGAACAATTTTGTGTTGGTGGACATTGGGTGGATCTGCACATGTGCAGAAATGTACGGTTCACAACGATAATATAGACTATTTCTTTCATCAAGCCTAAGGACATAGTTCATATCTTCTCCTGAGTTACTGTCCATGATGGTCACGTCAAACAGAAGGGTCTTTTGTTTGTGTTGCTTCTGCTTGAAAAGGTTGTTTCAGCACAGTTTGAAATCCTGAAAGCAGAAGAGACAAGGTTCTTTATCATAAGTATTCAAAATAACAAGACATAGTGAGATTAAAGTGTTGGAAGTTATTGGAGTATTGTGAAGTATTTCTGCTCTAACAAACTGAACCCAGAATATCAAGCCCACAGAATGGTCCAGATCACATCACTCAGACTGTGTTGAGAGCCTTTTTTGAACAGCTAATTAATACATTTCCTGACATATTTATCATTTTTTTCTTAGCCAAGCCAAAGTGCCAACCTGTCCAAAGACTGTCGTCACCTTTCCTCTGTCCAAGCCAAATCCATCTTCATGAATTTTACCATCCAGGTGATATTGAAGAAATGTTTGGAATAATCACACTACACATTGTCACTAATCAGGGCTAGTTTCAGTTTGCCTACCATTTGCCTAAAGTTTGCCTAAAGTCTTACTGAAAATCTCCACCCTTCTCCATAATATGCTGACACACCCAGGAAAGAAGGAATTTGTCAACTAATTTCATCATCCGGTGTGTTCAGACTCATTACAAGCAATGATGAGTCATTTTGCATAAAAGTCTTGTGATCAATGAACAATATGACCCTATATTATTAAAAATCATGAAAGTGTTCGCAACACCAGTTGTAGGTTCCTGGAGGTCCATCTGACATCAAGAAATCATGATTTTCTTGTGAGACAAACCTTGGATCCAAAGCAAGATTTATTAGTTTTCCTCATTCTTTTCAGTTTTACTTAGTAGTTTGGATCAGTGGTTTCCAAACCTGGTCTCCAGTTACTCCTGTCCTGCAAGTTGCAGGTGTCTCCTTGCTTCCAAACGCCTCACTTAAACGAATGGGTGATGGCTTCTGCAGGGGTACTTGAGGAACGGGTTCAGGAACCTCTGGTTCAGATGAATGTCACCAGTCCAGTTAGAGCTTATCGACATAAGCATCTTAACCAGAAGTTAAGGTATGCTGACAAATTCTTGTACTTTGGAGTGGCAATGATTTGAATAAGCATGTAGTGAGTTCACTCCATCTATTGTTTATAATATCCATCTTCATGAATACCCAAACAGGTGTTCATAAAGTCTGTCAGCTGTTAAGTTTTGCATTCCAGATTATCAGGTGTTGCCCTACCTTGGTAATCCTGAATAGAATTAATGACATTAACAATCACCTTTGCTTGGCATTTACAGTTATTCGTTGCGCAACACAGCATTCTGCAGATGCGACACTGGAAGCGTCCTCACATTAACAACAACACAGCAGAAAGAGTCTGGCAATGAGAACTGCTGAAAAAAACAATCAGTGCCTCGTCTGCAGGGCATTTACAGAGAGAAGATGGCGTCTTAACATACCGCTCACAGCAATTACTCCTGTCGTTTGGGGAAAAAATACAGAAGGACATTTAAATAACTTTTTTCCCCTCACAACAACAAAGATGTGGCATGCAGAGTTGGGTTATAGTATATTTATTTATTTTTTTATATCCTTGTCTGTGGATCTGTGAAGCTCGGTTTTGTTTCTGTGCATTGCATAGAAATAACATATGAAGTTTGTTCATTCATTCATTCATCTCCAATGCTTCAGGATCCACTTACTTGTAAAATGAGTATGACCAGAGGATTTGTAACGTTTGTAATAATACTTCTTTTTACAATATATGTTTATTACATTTGTAGCCAGAAAGTGCTACAAATGTACACACACACACACACACACACACACACACACACACACACACACACACACACACACACATATATATATATATATATATATATATATATATATATATATATTTATTTGTACTGTTACAAATCGAATATTACAATTTCTCATACACAGACTATTTAAATTGTTTTTGATCATATTCAATGATTGGCTATACAAATATATATATGTATGATTTGACAGTAATCAAAAATATGACACAAACATTTATCCTTTACCCACAGAGATAAATAATCACACACACTCTTCAATCATCTTACCTGTCAGAGTTCCAGCAGGTGTGCAGGTGACTGAACAGTAGAATGATGTTATTTATAATCAGATTTAACCACACCCTCCCCATGGTTTCAATTTCTCGATCTCAATGATGACGTGAGTTTCATGTTACAACGCATTCCTTCCCTGGTTTCCATATGTCTGACTCAAACGTGCCTCGGTTATTAATAGCTCAACTTGAAAGGATTGGCCGCTGAATGAGTTGTGTTTCTTCGCAAATGAAAGCAAAATGATTGCCTTTCATTTGCGTGAAAGGCAATATTCAAACCAAATCATTTGGTTTGAAAATTTTTTGTTGAAAAAAAATGTCCAAATACTTTAAATGGACTATACAGCATGAAGGAAATGCATGAAGAGGTTTCATGTCAGCACATGTAAAGCTGGTTTAGAAGGCTGCAAAATTGCCTTTAAATTGTTTTTACCATCTGCACTGAAAGCTGCTCCAGTGGCTTCCCATCATATTTACACCTGGTTTTCCCCCCAAACCAAAACAACCTGAAAGCTGCTGTGTCAATAATCCAGGAGGGTTTTTATCATGTCTCCCAATAATCTTTGCATAAAATTATAGATGGTGTCTAAAAACAGCAACACGGCAGATGACGCGTTGTAATTACTGAAGGTGAGGCGCCTGTGGTGTTGAAATGACCTTTGATAAGATGAGACCTCAATGCAGGAGCATTAGAGCCTTTCAAAAGCATTTAGAAAGGTTTGAACACAAAGACATGGTAACTTTAGAAAACTGGAGAATCCCCCGACTGTTGGGAAAGACAGAAAAAGGTTTATTTCAACTTGTATAATGTTACATTTTCCATATTGGCTAACTAATATTTTCTACAGCAGGTGAAATTTCCTCAAAGCAGAGAAACATCTCAGCCCAGTCAGTGAAAAGTTGAGTTTTAAGACATTTTGCAGCTGTAATAAAGGCTGGACCAAATTTAAAGTCTTTTGGTCCAGCCTTTAAATTAAAGATTAAAACAGTGTCGAAAAGTTGCGTATCGGCATCAAAGATTCAGTGAGAAGCTTCATGAAATACACCTGGAGGACGTCATTATAGTGGCTGCATGTCCACTTGAGGGCGCAGTGGAGCAGCTTCATTTCCATCCCTACATTTAACTTTTGAGAGTCGATTGCAGGTTTTTTGTGATTATTTGTTGCACTTGACGTTTACACCATTACGTCATCTGCATTAAGTATATGAAATGTAACTTTAATAATTAATCATTTATTGCACCAGCATCTTGTTGGGACACATTTGACAGGGAATTAGCTGCTTAAAAGTCATGTGTGTGGCCCTGAAAAGGACCTTTGTTTAGTTGGTTTGTTTTGTGCAGAGGTTGCGAGTTTAACCCCCGAAGCCGTACAGAGTGCGGCCCTGCCTCTTGAGAGCGTAGACCACGTCCATGGCGGTGACGGTCTTCCTCTTGGCGTGCTCTGTGTAGGTGACGGCGTCACGGATGACATTCTCCAGGAAGACCTTGAGCACACCGCGGGTCTCCTCGTAGATGAGGCCGGAGATGCGCTTGACTCCCCCGCGGCGAGCCAGACGGCGGATGGCGGGCTTGGTGATTCCTGGATGTTGTCACGGAGGACTTTCCGGTGGCGCTTGGCGCCTCCTTTACCGAGTCCTTTACCTCCCTTTCCTCTGCCGCTCATGTTGATCTACAAGAGTCTGAAGAGACGATGAGGGTCAGGAGGAGGAAACAGAGGCTATATGGGAGACCTGCGGACCTGAGAGAGAACAGGGGCGGAGTCGAGCTCGCTCCTGGTTTTCTCTGCCGTTTCTTTAAACCAAGTTTTCCTTCGGCAATTCACGAATTCATTTTGAGAGGATGAAAATAAGTGATGCCCCTGATAAGTTTTTAATACAATCAAGAGGAAAGTAAAGAGAGAAATCTCGTGTTTCAGTTGAGAAACAATGAAATGAATTGAATGTCGGTATTTAGTGAAACTGAAGAGCTTTCAAAAGTAAAATGACAGAAGCCTCCATTGTCTTATTGATAGGACTGTTGCGTAATCACGTGTTTATGTTGAGTGGATGTGAATCAACAGTGGATATTTATATTATATTCTGCTACATTATGGACTGAATGGCAAAAATTAGCATTTTATTCATCTCATTATCAGATTGTGGAATAGCGTTTCATTCTTCATTTTATTTTTTTGCAATGTAAACTTATCAAAAAATCAATAAAAAAATCAATTATGAGTGATTAGTTCTAATCAGTTTAATATTTGATGAGCACCTACAGAAATCTGATCCGTTATACAGTTACCTGATTTCCTAAGTGTCTCAGAAACTTTTTATACAGTGAAATTCATGTCTGCAAACAATTTAAGAGCATGAGTTTGCCTCAGACTACATACTGCTCATTAAAACATGATGTAACTGTTAACTGTAGCGTTACATTAATTTGTATAATCCAAAAATTTGACTTTGGTAAAGAAGTGAAGTGGCTGAGATTGTAGTTCAGAACCAGAATCACTTTTTATTCCAACATTTCACTGGTGAATGAAATGAAATGTGACTTTATGAACATGAAGTCAGTGGTGGTTTAGTAATTTGTCCCACTAAGACAATATTCATAATTCTATAGTAATGTTTGAGAAAATTGGGTGTTTATGATGTTAGTAAAGTCAGCATGAGTCTGAGCTCTTCCAGTTTAGTGTGTGGCTCTTAAAAGAGCCTTTGGTTGTTTAGTTTCCAGCGCAGCGGGGTGTCTGGGTTTGTCTACTTGGCCTTAGCGGCCTTCTCGGTCTTCTTGGGCAGCAGCACCGCCTGTATGTTGGGCAGCACTCCACCCTGAGCGATGGTGACTCCACCCAGCAGCTTGTTGAGCTCCTCGTCGTTGCGCACGGCCAGCTGCAGGTGACGCGGGATGATGCGGGTCTTCTTGTTGTCGCGGGCGGCGTTCCCGGCCAGCTCCAGGATCTCAGCGGTCAGATACTCGAGCACGGCGGCCAGATAGACGGGGGCTCCGGCACCGACCCGCTCGCCGTAGTTGCCTTTGCGCAGCAGCCTGTGAACGCGACCCACCGGGAACTGGAGTCCGGCTCTGGAGGAGCGGGTCTTGGCCTTGGCTCGGGCTTTTCCTCCGGTCTTTCCGCGGCCGCTCATTTTGCTGTTGTTGTTTGTTTCTGGAGACGAGACTCGAGAAATATGAGCAGCAGCGGCTGAAAGCGGCTTTATATGTCCGCGCAGAGGAGCGGGACGATGCCGGCGACCAATCAGAAAAGCTCCCGGCAGAGCGGGACGGAGAGGAGGACTTTTTGAACGCGGCGTCGTTCAATGAGCGGCGGGCATTCAGACGTGATCCACGCCTCTGGGCGGGGCTGAGCTGCAGGAGGAGCCGCCGACCAACCAGGATCCGGAGCGGAGCTGCAGCGTCACAGAGCGACGCCCAGAGCCTGAGCTTAAGAGCAGCGGAGCGTCGGCGGGTCGCAACATTTGGTTTTCTCTCTGGGTCCCGATCGGAGCAGCAGAACATGGCCAGAACCAAGCAGACCGCCCGTAAATCCACCGGAGGCAAAGCCCCCAGGAAGCAGCTGGCCACCAAGGCGGCCAGGAAGAGCGCTCCGGCGACCGGCGGCGTGAAGAAGCCTCACCGCTACAGGCCCGGTACCGTGGCTCTGAGAGAGATCCGCCGCTACCAGAAGTCCACGGAGCTGCTCATCCGCAAGCTGCCCTTCCAGCGTCTGGTCCGAGAGATCGCTCAGGACTTCAAGACTGACCTGCGCTTCCAGAGCTCCGCCGTCATGGCTCTGCAGGAGGCCAGCGAGGCCTACCTGGTGGGGCTGTTCGAGGACACCAACCTGTGCGCCATCCATGCCAAGAGGGTCACCATCATGCCCAAAGACATACAGCTGGCCCGCCGCATCCGCGGAGAGAGAGCTTAGAAGCTGCAGCAGCTGCAACAACACAAAGGCTCTTTTAAGAGCCACACATCAAACTTTAAGACATTGTTTCCACTTATTTATTGACAAAATGTCTGAATTGATACCACTATTCCCACATTTCATCATTTTATTGCCAGAAAAAGCCGTTTTCAAATGTAACTGCACTACATAAAAATACAGCTCTTGAAAATGGAAGATTTTTAATCGGCAATTTCTCACAATTTTGTCCAGAACCCAAAATTCAGCAGCACTAAAGGAGCTTGTGAGCAATTTCATAATTCATATATGAATTTGATTATTTTGATTTACTCTGATTATTCCCCTTTCTGTATAAAGATACTAAAACTATAGTGATGTTTTATAATATGAACACTGAACCACCCATAAAGTTTTGAAAAGGAAAAAAGTCTTTCACACTGAAGGTAATGACACACAAAGATCCAGTTAATGAGCAACTCAGATTTATGGAACAAAAACAACTTTCAATGAGTCCAGGCCAAAAGCATGAGTATGAAATTCATGCATAAGATAAGTAATAAAAGCTGTTCAACACACTTGTTGGCATTATCAAAAGTCAATAAAAGCATAACACATTATGTCACTAACATATCTCATCATGTGATTAAAAAGCAAGATCAGAAATATGTAGGACATTCATTAAAATAATTAAAAAAAAGAATGTTTGAATAATGCTTTCTGATTCAAAGCAGTGTTTTTTTGTCGCCTTGTCTCTTTGTTTGGAAATCTTCAAGGCGTCTTCAAGGGCCCTCGAAGGTCCCTCCTGCAGCTGGTACTTTGAAGACGACAGGACCCCTGATGTCAAAGCCAAGATAAAAATACACGGTGGTCTTTGCCTGAGTGCCAGATTTACACTCTGTTCTGGCTTGCATTTTCTTCCCTCCAACAGTAACAGTCACAACCTTCGGCTGCACTGTAAAAGTCATGACTGAGCGTGGGAGTGGCTGAAGTATCTCTTGGATTTGCGGCAGCTGCCACACCTTCCCACTACTCCACATCTCGTTGATTTTCTTCCATTTCATTTGGTTCCTATTTGTGTCCCTTGGTTCATTGGCGAGCTGAGTGTCCACCATGACTTCCACCACCTCGTCCAGTCTGGACTTGTGGATCCATCGGCTAAGTCCTGAGCCCTTCCCTAGAAAAAACAGTGGCAGCAAGTAACGACCTCGAAGGTATTTGGCGTAGACCTTATCATAGGCTTTTTCCATCAAGGCGACATATTCTTCTATGTCGAATTCATATATGAGGCCAGGAAGGAGCTGCTCAGATTCTTCTCCTGTGTCCTTCTCTTTTACATCTGCTTCCTCTGTAGTTTGTTCTTGAAGCTGATCCTTGTCTGTTTCAGGTTCTCGTAATTCTTCGGCACTGTTTTCTTGGCCTGCCTTTAGATGCTCCTCTGGCCAAAACAACATCAGGACCAAAAGGTAAAACTCTGGGTCTCTACTGTTTGCCCCGGTGGGTAGAAACCTCTGTAGGATCGCCTGAAGTTCTCTAACCAGGGCGCGTTGAGGAGAGCAGGGCCCTTTGTTGTTCAAGATGATGTTTGAAAGGATGTACCTCTCTGCCACTTTCACGTCATCTACATTTGCCTCATAGGCGGTCTTTAACTCATCTCGGGTTTGCTCCAGCTGTGGCCGTGTTTTCTCAGTAACCTCAGCCTTGAAAGCTCGTTTTTCCTTCGACACGGAAAGGCCGTGATTCAGGCAATCGAGAAGAGCAGGGAAGCTGGTGGAATCGGCTGCGTTTTTCGTCGTGTATAGTTGATAGCAGCTGGCGACATCTTCCCAAAAGTAATCTGGTTCCGCTGTTGTCCTGTCAGGCTGCGAGTAGCTGAGATACCACTCAAAGAACTCAAACTTGTCTTCAACTGCCAATTTGTGGGTGTCCTCAAATGGATTATGTTCATGTTTCTGAGAGACGATCTTGGCCACTTGAATGAAACCAAAATGGCCTCGGTTGTTGAACGAATTTGTTTCATCGGCACATTCATTCTCGGCTTTCTTCTCCACATCTCTGAAGGCCTCGAAGGCTTTCTCTGCCATATTATTTACTTCCCTGGGTAATGTGAATTTTTCCTTTAACCAGTTCTTATACACCTGTCCAAGGGTATCAGCAGTAAAGGAATTTTTCAAATCTCTCTTGATAGCTTCTTTTGCCCATTGTTCTGCTTCGTTATAGTTTATGTCATGTTGATAATACAAGCGAGCAATTGTTTGAGGATAGATGAAAATGTCTTGAAATTTCTGGGAAGCCAGTTTTAATACATCAAGAGCTTCAGAAGAACTCTCTATATTCAATATGTCTTCTATCAATGTTGAGAACTTCATTTTGCCATTCTCCCTCTTTTCTCTCTCTACCAGTAGCTTTTTCATCAATTTGACTAAGCCATGATGGCCTTGGTCTCCGCAAAGTGAAACTATACAGTTGGATGCGATGAAACTTCTGGAAATCTTCAGGGCAACCAGTTTGCTCCAAAGATCTGTTTGCAATATCTGGGTGAATCATGAACACACGTTGACTTTGTGCTCTGTCACAACTGAGAAATGGCTTCAATTTTTCCTCAAGTGGATCGTCGAAGATCTGTTGGGGGTCTTCCAGAACCAGGTAGGACTCTGGAACATAAACGTTCAACAGCGCCAAGATAGAGAACAACTTTGTGTTGTTGGAATCTGGGAAGCTTTCAACATATTCAAATATGTCTGATTTAAAAAGACCAAAAAAGAAGTCCAAGAATGACTTCAGATTAACAGTCGAGGTCTCGGTTCTGTCTGAGCTGCTTTCTGTAGTCGTCGTTTGGCGCCGCCATGCTCTCTTTCCCCATTATTTCTTTAGTCAGACGTAAGGACACGTCTTTGCTGGTTTCCACCACATTGCTCCCTGTCAGAACATTTCTGAGGGAACTGACTGTGTGCGGTTGGACTTTATCCCCACAGAGTAATTCTATGCAATCCTTCACTATAGCATTTTTGCTAATGTTTCAGGTCAGCTAATAGCTCCAAACAGCTCTTGGCTATATCTGTGTTTATCACATGCACGGCTTGACTGGACACCGTGATGAGGCAGGAAAAAGGCTCCATTCTTTTCTCAAAGGGAGGTTCTCCATGGCTGGGATCAGGCGGTCCGAGGATTTGTTGACAGTCTTGAAAGTCCAGCTTGGACTCCGGATTGTGTGCATTCAGCAAGGCCAACACCGAAAACAGCCTGGTGTTGGTGGACACTGGCTTGTTTTGCACATAGGCAGAGATGCGTGGTTTGTGAAAAAGAAATGAATGTTCAGAGGCGCTGCGGTCAGGGGTCACGCTTTCTCCTGAGTTACTTTCCATTGTGGCCTCTCCAAAAGGAAGAGATGTCTTCTTAGTGCTTGGAAATCAGAGAAGATTGTCAGACACTTTGAAAAATATAAATGCATTCATCAAATAATAATTGTACTAACTGGTGCAAAAAAAGAAACTAAATGGGAAATATGTTCTCAGGCTGGAAGAGAAAAAGGCTCAGAACCTCCAGGCAGAATATTGAGCGTCTTTGAAATTTCTTCTGTGAATTTCAATCATTTCTGAAATGAATTGCATTTTAAATTGCCTATCTGCATTTACCTTATGACAGTTTTACAGAAGAGCCTGTCCCGGAAACGCAGACAGATAAGGACCAGCCCTCCAGCTGTCAAAGATCTCATGAATAACGTATCTAGAAGCTCCCTTCATGTACTGAAGCAAAATATGTGTTGCCATATATGTATTGTTCTTCATAACTGCAGTAAATTCCCAAAGCAGACTGCGTTAAACAGATTAAGATGCTACGTACTGATATGTTCAGAGTAGTGTTTCTCAATCAGGCTGAGACATTTTTTAGATTTCTTTTAATGAAATCTTGCTATGAGGAAGCAGAATGATTGGACCATGTGACTAGAGCACTCAAATGGAAATTGCATTGACTCAATGAAAGAAGTCTTTCAATTTTTGACTTTTATGTTCCGAGGCTTATAATATAAAGCTAAAAATGTGAAGGTCCATACCATGACAAAAGGCTAGAAGGTAGTTTGATGAATAGGTGAATAACCTAAAAATTTAACAAAAGAAATGAAAGGAGAAATGGTTGATTACTCAACCAAAACTGCTTCTGGGTATTAGACTAATAATGGTCATAATAAAACGAATATTTAAGTTATTAAACGCAGCCACACATTGGTATTCTCTATACTGAATTAGTCAACGCATTCATGCACAATAGCTGCATGATAAATTTAAAGACGGACAAATGAAGCTGATAAAGGTTTGTCGTTTTTAAAAAAATGCAATATTTTCTTGAATGAAAGCGATTCGACAGCGCAGCTGTTGTTAAAACGTCTGCTGGTCCTGAAAACACACATCCTGGACATATCAATAAATCATCAGACAATTTGCTGTCACCCCTAAAACCATCTGAGCCAGCAGATTCACAAGAACACACACAACAGGGGAAAAACAATTTCAGGTGAGAAGTGGAAATAGTCTCAGGCACGGGTTATCCTGTCCTAAACCTTCTCTCCATGACGACTCCAACCACAAACGGGTCACAACCCTCCCTTTGGTTCACTGAAATGTAATGCTGTGATTCCGGGTCATGATGAGCTGCGATGCCTGTGAAGCCATGTTTGTAGTAAACATGATTCTTTCATGATGGAAAAACATATTTAACCAAACGAGTTGATCTTACATTAAATGGGCTCAACAGTCAATCACAGTTTAAAGGACTAAAGGGTTTAGAAGTGGACGTCTTTCAAAACTGCCAAAATGATTTCAGCTGGATGTGAACTTAAAAATAAGATATTAGATGAACAGAGAACATTTTTCCAAATACTACATAGAGGCAGATTAACAATCTGGTTTCTTACCTGTCAAGAGTTCCAGCAGGTGCAGCTGAGCGAACCTTCAGATGAGGCCTTTTATTACAAACTACGACAGGAACCGCCCCATTTTTTGAATACTTCTCTCCTGTTTGTTTTAGTATTTATCTGATTAACAAGGCATTGCTCATCGTGCCTTCAAATTAAATATATCAGCTGATCTCAAGCCTGAAAGATCAGATGCCAACATAAGTTGTGTTTCTTTAGAAGTGAAGGTGAGATTCTGTTTTTCTGGAAACAGGAGCTTTACAGGAAATCTGTGAACATATTTCAATAAAAATATACACACTTAGATACATATCTTATAAAGAAAAGAAGCGTCGTCCATTTCCTATAAATGCTTTCTTTACAGTCGTGCCCAAACATTTCATAACCACTGCTGTCAATACATCTTGCAGCAGGAAGTCGCTGCATTCAGACTGGATATTTTTGCTTATTTTAATTTATATCAAATCTGTATAATAAAACCTGCCAACGTTTATTGGTCTAGAGGCGACTAATAAACATCAGCCGTGAAACAGAAACCAGACGGTGCAAGATATTGAATTGGCTCCAAAGCTCTATGTTGACATAATATTTTTACTAATATGCGTTTATACATGTTCTTTTGATTTCTAAAGAAACACAACTTATGTTGAATGACCTCCAGTGAAACCCTGAGCTGCAGGTACATGGAAACGTAAGCATGTTCTCACAGCAGGTGAACAAAAGGGATCATGCTGCTTCACAGAAGAAGAAACTCAGATTCTGTTTTTGTTTTGTTGTTCAGATAAAATGAAACTGATGTATAGGGCAGAGGGCGTGTGTAAGCACGCGCCCTCTGCCCTTTCGGTACCTGTCAGTGATGTTTGCACAGCATGAATGATTCAGTTTTCTGTAATGTCTTGCAGAAATAGTTGTAATCTTTGAACCTCCTGACATTTTGTGACGTTTACGCCAGTTTCGCTTTTATTTCAAGACGAAACAGTTGATTCTGTTTATTGAATGTGAGCTGGAGTTTCTTGGTTAAGTAAAAACATGTCAAATTTAGTTTGTTTTGCGTTTTCACTGCAATGGTCTTGAGTTTCCACTTGTAACAAGAAGCTCTGATACTCACCAGAATCTTGTTTTTTAAAATACAGTCTGGTTTGCTCAAGAAGTCAAGGAATCTCACATGAAGACATTTGAACCTGAGCAGCAATTAATGAGTGAAAAAATTTTTTTTAAAATCATTAGGTTGTTTATTGTGGGCCTCCTTCATCCCTTTAAGTTTCAAACCTCCATCCTGGATATTTTTGCTTATTTTAATTGTACAAAGTTCTTTGAAAGTCCTGAGTAAATATGTTTTCCCACATATCCAGAACAACAGGAACTTTCAGTATCTAGCAAATCATTTTTGCAATTTACCGTCTATTAAAAGAGCATCAGATTCATTTCACTTCCTGCCACGGCGGGGGGGGTGAAATTACCGTAATAACCTCATATTGGGTGGAAAGCGCAACGGCTCCACTGCTGCTCCACTCGCCTGCCCCTGTATTCACATGTATCCTTCCGCTACTAGCTTCACCATCTTTCATTCAAGCACACGCATTCGGTAACCCAGTAATAGTTCCCCACTCAAAACACAATATCATCTGCAAACATCATAATTCATTTCCCTCATCCTGGCAGACGTTTCCTGCTTCACCTCACCCATCAGCCTCACGAAGGTGGAAATCTAATTCCCTCATCCACCATCAGCAACTCAATACTTCTTGGCCACTTCACCCCATTTATGGAACTTGAAAGCTGAAGAAAACCCAATGGAAACAAACTACAGTTTCTTTTCATTTTATTACAAAAACAAAAAACAGATTTTCAGAATCAACAGTACATCTATTCTGATACAACAAAAAGGGAAACGTAGGACAAGTGTGAGGAGGATGGTGTATGCGTGCGTGCATGTGTGTGTGTGTGCATGTGTGTGTGTGTTCCCGTGGGCTTTACAAATCTCGTTAGAAAACCAAAAACAATCAGGGAAGGTGAACGCTCCTGCTGGTCATCACATTTTAAGAAAGAAAACGCGTTGAGATGAAGATTGATTAGTTTTCATATAAACCACTTTGCAGAGGGGATGACAGGCCGTCTTTTATTATTCGTCATATCAAGAAACCAATTTCATCTTAAGCAGAAAACAACTTGCAATAAAAACCCATGAACACACACACACACACACAACCAAAAAGAGTAGCTGACTGAAGAACAGAGTCAGTTGGGAATGAACATGATGAGAGCTGTTGAATGAAGTGTGACTGCTGGTTCTCTTGTCGTCACGAGTAACTTCACAGACCCCCGAAAGAGAGACGAAGAAAAATGGGGGGAGACCTTCTACGTCTATGTACAGGTTGCTTGTCTGAAAATGTGTGTGTGTGATTTTGAAAAAAATATAGCCACAGAAGGGGTAAAAGAAAAAAGGCGGGAGGGTAAAATGGGTTTGGCAGTGTGTGTGTGTGTGTGTGTTTGAGAGTGTGTGTGTGTGTGTCAGTTTAGGACCGCCGCTTCTTTTTACTGCTGGGAGGGGCCGATGAGCGTGCCTTCCTCTTCCTGTTGGAAGTGTCCTCGTCTTCATAGTGGCTCTCTTTGTCGGCTGCAGAACGGAAAGAGAAACTAGTTACCTTGATGACTGAGGAAGATCAAAAACAGTTACGCCACAAATTTATTTTCTTTAACCATTCGGCCCAGACAACGGCTTGTAATCTCGCTACTAGAACAACCGATGTTTCAGTCCTTTCAATTGGTCAGAAATCGTTGTCGATTTTCAGCCTCAGCTGTTCGCAAACGTTTGATCTTTCTGATTCTGTAAGAGAATCTTCTTTACTCGGTATCGGTGGCCGCACCGAAGAGTGTGATCAGAGCCCATTTTTGAGTTTCCAACCAGCAGATCAAGGTGAAAACTGGTTGATTGTGGTCAACAGTCTCCCTCTTGGTGCTCTCTAAACAGCCTTCATTTGGAAAACAGATCTTATTTACCCGAAGTTCAAAAGAATTTTTAAAACTTCAAAGGATTTTGATCTTAGCTGTCATTGCAGTGCAGGAAGTTATGGAAATATTCAAAGACTGTAACCTGACTTAAAGATAACGAACAAACAATAGCAGCTACACTGCAGAAACACAAACGCTTACAAAGTAATATTGGTCTAGTTTCTAGTGGAAATATCTTAGTACACCAGAAATAAGACGAAACTAACCTACAAGCATTTTTCAACAAGATACAAGATGCTTGTTTTAATCATTTTTTAAAAATATCGATCAAAACGCTGTAGCTACAGATTATTTCACCTGTAAAGTAGGAATAAGTGAAATAATCCGCCAGTCGAACATGCACTGGACCAAAACTACTTGGTGAAATTTTGTGTTTTTGCGGCGGGATCGCAGACACAGACCTTTCCTGGCCTCCTCCTCCAGCTCGTCCCAGTCTTTGCCTCTCCTCCTCGCTGCCCAGTGAAGCGCTGTAATCTGCACCCAGACAGGAAGTTGAGTTCAACCGTGCCTGAAGAGTGGCGAGGAAAGTCTTGGCCAAACAACGAAGCAATATTACCGTTACCGGAGTCTTCTGTCTCCGAGCTGTAGTCTTCGTCACTGTCCTCCTCTTCCTCCTCCTCTTCGTCGGCAGATGGGTTGAACGTTTCGTCCTCCATCTCGGACTCCGAGTCTTCCTCCGCGCCGCTTCCCTAAAACAAAAAGGAAGATGTGGATGAAGTCAAAACCAAAACGTCTAAACAGTTCAATATTAATTTGATTGCTGCTTCATGTATTTTGCAATATTTTATGACTTGGATAATGGTTATTAGTTATTTTCAATAGCTGTGTTTCCATTCCAAATTAGTGCAAAACCTTTGTTGATATTCTGCTAATGTTTGAAAAAACTGTTTCAAAATGGAGGCGTTTTCATAAAAGAAGAAACAAAATTAAAGTTTGTTCATGCAGCAAGTCACTAAAAACACGACCCTCCAAACACTTCCTGTCATTTTCTGTGTCGTTTCCAGCAGTAGTGACGCTCGGTTATTGGTTATATGACTTGTGTGAGATGTGGGGAAAAAAATTTATTTCCATTGAAGTTTTGCAATTCTGATGGAGCCAACATGTCACCCATTTTTTTCCTAATTACCGTGGCTCCATAAAACGGATTTATTTAATTCAAATTGCGCAATTATACAGTCACAGCGACTGTTGTGTCTTTGTGCAATTATAATAAAGTAAGTCTGAATCGAAGAACTAAAGTGAATCTGGTTTGTTTCAATCGTTTAAGCAACTCAAGCTCACCTCGCTCTCGGGGTCTAAGAACGACCAGCCTCCCTGCTCGAAGAAACCCTCTGGATCGTCAACGATGGTCTTCATGATCTTGGTCCAGTTCAAAGACTGAACTCCTTCTGTGTACTTGATGTCACATGAGCTGAAGAAAAAGAAACGAAAAAAAGAAAATCAGTGAAAAGTGAAAAAAAAAATCCTGCGGTCAGCTGAAGTGTGTCGTACTTGAGCCACTCCTTGATCGGGTCCAGGGAGTTGACAGGCACTGCGTTGATCATGGTGACCTTTTTGCTGTAGTCCTTGTAGACGATGACGACGTCAAAGTTCTTGAGGTGGAACTGAACGCGCTCGAAATGGACCAACTCCACCTCGTCGAGAGTCACCACGAACGGCGGCTGAAAGCAGTGAAATTTAGACTCAAACAAAACCGTGCTGAAGATTTTTTTAAGGGCCGGTAGTATTATGCATTTTTCAGGCACATGCCACCATTTTATAGCACAATCGACTGAAATAACTGTTAGCGTCAGTTGTTTAGAAAAATTCTGCAAATTTGTGACTCGAAAGAAATAGGACTTCCTAATTATTGCCTTGAAATTGAGCTCTTTAAAAAGCTCCTGTCAACATGGCTCCTCCTAACCCTTTAATGACATTTTTAGCAGCGTTTCACTGAGAAGTAGCTCCTATAATGAATTCAGCAGATGCTCAGTTTCATCAGGTGTTTGCTAATTGCTGCTGGCTAGTCTGAAGGAGCTCAGAAGGCGAGTCGGAAGCCATTGACTTGGAAACTGCAGCTCTGAGGAGAAGCTTAAGTCTTTGAAGGTCCAACCAGGTGTTTTGCACAGCTGGATGGTTGCCATGGAGTTTTCAAGATTTCCCAAGCATGCATAAAAGATGTCAGCACACGTTATTGACGAGGGAATATCATCATGACATGATGTAAAGCTCAAAAAAAAGTACATTTGACATGATAAGAAGACGAGAATTGGATTGAAAAACTTTCAGTGTTCTCACCCATTCTGTAACGTTGATGAGGGAACTGGATGGCTGTAATAAGCAAGTACTCCTGTAGGGGCGCCCTGGAACCTGAGGACAAACATCTGTCAGCACACCTTCCCGTTATCAAACCACATTCATCTCCTTCCGTTTCCGTACCCCAGGTCCCTGAAGGGAACCTCGAACTCCAGCTCCTCCTTCGTCAGCGTCTCCACCTTCTCGATGAAGTTCTTGAACGCCGACTTGAGCTTGTGCCGCATCTCGCGCTCCATCTGCTCGGCGTACAGGTCGTCTCTGTCGTGCATGTGCTGGTGTTTGCCCAGGTCCGTGGTGATCTCCCCGACCTCGGTGTAGAACTGCACGTCCGTGTGGCGCCTCTTGCCAAACATGATGGCGTTCTAGGGGACAGGCCGAAAGGTCGGGTTAGACGTTGGTAATTAGCGACCACTTTGAGATAGAATTTGAGAATTTGTGAAAGAGAAACCAACAGGTTTTATTTTGAAAAGGGACACAAAAAGGAAGAGGAAACGGAGTAAAGCATTCAAAGCTGCTGCCTCTTACTGCACTCTACTTTTAGAAAATCTTATGTTCAACACAAAGTATTTGCCTTTTTATAACCAAGTTTTAAAATTTAGAACCTTGTCTTTCCAAAACCTTTTACTACGGCTTTGATCCAATTTATTAACTTAGGAAAATATCAGCAAGTAAGAAAGTGACTCAACTCCTGTCCTTAAAACTGAGGATAAATTTGTTCAATGGAGCCTTAAAGAATTCAAACTACACAAGAAACATGCAGAAGCCATTTTAAGTTTTTAAGTTGAATGACATGTTTTGCACAAAAAAAATGAAAAGTTGGATTTAGTTGTTTTTTTCCCCCCCAGAAAAATTGGACCCATTTTCTGCATTTTGGGTGATCTGCAAGCAGCCGACCCTTGCATGAGAAATCGATCTCATCTTACTTTGAAAAATCAACATTTAGCAGCTTGTCAGGCAAAAATAAATAATTAAACGAATCATATCGGCTAAAATAAAGTTGAGTGCCTCTGCCGACTCGTTACGTTTTACTAAGTGTACCTTTAGGTGGAAGTGAAGGACGATGATCATCTCCCCGTCACACGGCTGGAAGATGGCGTGTTTAATGTTGTTGTAAAGAATGTCCACTTTATCACCGCGAACCGACGTGAAACGGAAACCTGAGGGGAAAAGAACAAGCGACAGAACTCAGCGTTCGTCCCGTCCGGCTTCCCTGACCCTCGCTGCCGCGACGCTTCCGCCCTCCCCACCGTTGGTGTGCGCCTCCAGCGAGCCCTGCATCCTCTTCTGGGCGATGTTGGGCCGGATGTAGAGGTCTTTGAGCTTGGGGTTGCTGCGGTTCAGGTTGATGACCAGCGAGTCCTGCTTCACGATGCCCTCCTTCTCCTTCTCCTCGGCTTCCCGCGTCTTGTAGCGCTTCTGCACCTCCTTGATGATCCGGAAGGCGTTCTGCAGGTTGGTGGACGGCACCGACGTGTCGCCGGGGGCCTTCAGGTTGGACGCCCGGTACGTGCTGGCAGAGGAGAGAGAGGGGCGAACGAGCTCATCGATATGAGAAAGATCCACTTTATAGAAAATATAGAAAAACAGCAGGTTTCAATTCTGGATTAATTGATTCATTGTGATGAATCAATTACTGAACTCATTGATTAACTGGAGTACACAGACTCAAACAGCAATCATTTGGTAAAAAAAAAAAAAAGAAAACGACACATTCGGAGCAGGAATTAAGTCAAAACTGTACAAAATGTGTGTATACATTTAAGACAAAGATAACTAACTTAAATAAATGTAAGAGAATATATATTCTCTTACAGACGAAATGTTTGGTTTGGGTTTAACAGCCTCCAGTGTTTCACTGGCGAGTCCAGAGTTTCTGAATCCGATCCATCAAATATCAAGCAGAAGTCCTAACTATATTCTCTTACATTTAAGAGAATATATATTCAAATTCCCAATGGGAATCTTCTTAGATTTTATGCAACAACATGTAATAAAATGCAAAATTTTTTGGAAAAACCAAACTGTCTATTGTTGACTTACATTTTTTATGCATTTCCTAGGTGACTAAATGATAAAGTTGCAGAATGTGCCAACATTTTATCTGATAAATCAATTAACTGTCTGAATAATTGATCAAATGATCATCAGCTGCAGCAAACAGACAGTAGAGCTTTATGTTTGGGTAGAAATACTCACATTTCTTTGACAAACGTGGCGTCGGGATTGGGGAAGATGTTTCCCTCCTGTCGTCCCAGAGAGCTGCCGGGGACGTAGAAGTTGATTCTCAGGTAAGTGTAGTCTCCCTCTACAGACATGCTAATGTTCTGAAACATCAAAAACAGACACAAATGCATGATTAAAGTGATTTCAATTTAAAAAAAATCACTGGAGTATGAATCATAAGTTCGGGCTACCTTAATGGTTGCGATGTGAAACGGGCGTGCATGCCAAACTGGCATGATAACCGTCTCGTATTTCTTGTCGATGTGAATCTTCATTTCCCTGATTTCCTTCTCTTTGGGCATCTGAGAGACGTTCTTGTACGACACGTTTGATTTTCTGGCTCTGGGAGGAGACGGAGGGACGGGTCAGGATTTACATACGTTTCCCACAGTGAACTTCAAACCTTTTCAAAACTCATCAAGCTGAGATTTATAACATTGTTCTTATCTCCACACTTTCGCTCACTCTGAATTCTGCAAACCGCAAAGAGTGCATTTGTGGGGAAAAAAATAAAATAAATCTAGATTTTCTAAAAATTAAATCTTGGAAAAAATAAAATAAATTTTCATAAATCAATAACATGAATTAATCAAATTCTAATTTGATACATGTTAATGATCAATAACAGATTTTTGATTAACCACGATTAATTGTTAAATCAAATGTTAATTTGATTAAATCAATTAATCAAACCTAATTGGACAAATCGAAGTCGACTAATTGACCTGACGGTGAACCAGGTTTGAGGGGAAGAAACGTTTCCAACACTCACTTCTGGATGTGCTGCTCTCCTTTCTGCTCCGTCAGGCGCCGCTTGGCCTCCTCGTTCAGGTTGTTGGCCAGCTCCTTCTGGTGAGCGCGCCTCTTCTCCTCCGCCGTCATCTCGTTCTACATGTCATTTGCAGAATAAAACAAAAAAACAATCACTGGTTAAAGGAACCGAAGTATTATTCTGTTTTTAAGATGATAAACAACATACATGCAGAAAACAGACTTGTATTGAGATATGTGGTGGGGAAAAAAAAAAAAAAAACACTCGGAAACACAAAAACCAAGTAAAGTTGTTGAAATCAAAATGGCGGTCTTTTCCATCAGCGGGTTTTTTTTTCTTAAATATACGTCACTGAATCGGTTCAGCTGATGAGATTTGAGGATAAAACGAATACTTACCTTCCCGAGTAGCTGATAGAGTACAGAGACATTCACCATCAGGACGAGCAAACACCAAATCAGCAGTCAGGTGAGGAACAGAGAGGAGGACACTCAGCACGTCTCTGCTGGGCAGGCGGCGCTCCGGGCGCCCTTCCCAGCAGCTCCTCGGCGTCATCGCCTTCCTCCTCCTCGTCTTCTTCGTCGTCATTCTAACCAACAAAACGAAACACAAAGACGATTGATAAGTCTACCGGTGATCCATTTCTTTCACTCAGAGTAAAGAAGATTGAGACAAAGAGAAAACCTGCCTTCAAGAAGATGGCCACGTTCTTGATCTTTTTCTTGACGGGGGTGAGTATCGTGGCGGCCTCTTCCTGCCAGACAAAACGCCCAGGTTCAGATCAAACACAAAAACTCATGATGACGTCACGCAGCAGCAATAACTTTAAAATTATTCACTTTAAGTTTTATGAAATTCAGAAAAGACCTGCTTTCTCTAGAGTTGTAAAAAGGAGCCAGAATTCCCTGCGCTACAGTCCGCTTCCTGTTTTTGGAGAGATCTCTGGTCTGCTTGGCATTCGGACCGCACCAGAGTTCACTTCAACCGAACCGAAACAGAGGCCGAGTTCGCTTTTCTGGGAGTCTTTTTATTACGCGTTCACGCCTAGCCGAACGAACCGGACTTTCTAGGCGATCGAGTCAGAGTTCGATTAAAGCAGACTAAACGAGGAACAATTTAAGGATTCACAGGCGAACTGATTAACTGAGACCAAAAAGGTCGCAGTCTGGATCAAACAACCATATTTAAAAAAATAAAGAAACAAAAGAGAGACCTCACCTCATTGATTTGAACTGTGTCGCCGAGGAACAAGGCGTACTTCTGCTCCTCCTTCTTGGCATCTTTGTTGGTCAGGTCGGAGAGGCCCAGGCTGATGCTCAGCACCATGCCTGTTGGAGACAGCCGGTATTACCAAAGAGGCCGTGCAGTAAAACCCAGCGGTAGAGCTGATGCGCTCACCTTTTTTCAGTTTGTACTGGTTCTTAGCGTTCAACACCAGAGAGCCTTCTCTGAACTCGATGCCCATGGCAAAGCTGAGAAGAACACAGACGTGAGCGAGTGGAAGGTGCATGAACGCGGCGCTGAGAGGAGGCGACGCCGCTCTGCCTTTACCCCAGGTTCTTCGTCAGCTTCGCCACGAGGTCCGGCTTCTCTTTCTTCACGTACTCCATGACGCCGTTGTAGGCGTCGCAGATTTTCACGCCTTGCGGAGGAAAAAGATGTCGCCGGTTTACGATTTTACCGTTTCAGCTGTAATGACAGAGAAGCGCGGAGCATTTCCAGACACTCACCGTGCTTCAGCTCCTTCAGCAGCTCCTCCTCCACTGCAGCAGGAAGTTGTAGTTGTCCTGCATCTCCTGAGAGGGGTCCACCATGAGCGTGCGCACCAGGTTGGAGCAATAGGACTTGTAGCGGATCCCCATGGCACACGTGATGGCACCAAAGTGCATGTGGTTTTTGTCGCTGGTGAAGAGAAAAATAAAACGGGGAGGAGTGATGGGTTAAATACTGCCTGTCATCGCAGAATCAGAAGTTGGAGAAGTTTAGTGAATCAGAAAAACAAATCTTAGCTTTCAGCTAACAGCAGTCAGCATCATCTAAAGAAAACAGGCAGGTATCCAATTGGTTGGAGCGACATCTAGTGGCCTTATTCGTACACTACGTCCTTCGACTCCATCGCCCCTTTTCGGTTTGTGGTTCACGTTTAGTTCTGCCGCGCAAAGTAGCGTGAAACGGCAGAAACGAATGATTCCCTGCAGAGGGGAAGACGGTCTACCTGACGACGCTGAACTTCAGGCTGTAGTTGCCGCCGCTCTGGATGATGGGAGGGTAGCACATCTCCACCGTGGACGGGTCGGCCCCACCCAGGTACTTCTTCTCCTCTATGGCTTTCTCCACCGACTCGGCTAATTTGCTGTGACGCACTTTCTGATGACGAGAGCAAAACGGAGGATTAAAGAGAAACGTCCAGGAGAACCACACTGTAAGGTCAGTGTTGGTAAGAGTAACAACTTGAAGCCAGAAGCATCAAATTAGGGAAGTGTTTAACTTTATTCTACACAGGCTGTTTTTTATTTGAATAATCTCCGGATTGAGAAAGAAAGGGTCTCTGAGCTTGGCAGCCCACCAGTCTTATACTACATTGGGGGAAAAGCCCAGTGCATCTAAAGTGGTAATGTCACTCAAGAAAGCAAATTCAAGACTCAGAGCCAGTGAGGGATCCGTGAAAACGCACGCAGATGTCAACGCCGTCGATCTCCTCACCTCATCTGCGTCGACGATCTCCATGACCCGCTCCTTAAAGAACTTGGAGTAAACCTCTCCGGTGATGGCTGCCGCCTTCTTCATCAGGTTGAGCTCTCCGTCCTCCTTCACCGCCATCGTGTAGGCGACTACGGCGCTGATGTCCACCTGCGCCACACAAACCCAAACGTTGAGCAAACGACGCGTCGCCTGGCTCTAGTTGGCGAACGGCTCGGCGTGTGGAGCGCCGCCTCACCCTGTCCAGCCCCTCTGCGGTGAGCGCGTCGTTCCAGCTCTTCATGTATTCCCCGGGGAACTTGTCCTTGCTGAACACGCCTATCGACTTTCCCTCTTTGCTGCCCTTGATGGCTTCGATCATCTTGTCAAAGTTACCCTTGTTGCTTTCGTTCTGGAAGAGGCGAGGCACAAGAGACATGGTGGTTTGTGACGGCACAGGATTTGCAGGTTATAAAACAAAATACTCACAAATCAATGGGCTTAATTTCAAGCTCAACAGTCTACTCTCGTTATAGCAGCTTATTATTGAGCGTAGCTTCTTTTATTAAAGTCTCTCCAGAATTTTTTTTATGTTCTTTGTGATTGTTGCAACCTGAAACTACTAATTCTGTGGCATTTTTTTCAAAAAGTTTCCATTTTTTATTTTATTTTGGCCTTACTTTTGCCATAACACTGCCTTTGTTTAAATTTCTGTAAATAACCTTCCCAAAAAAAAAACACTTGATTTTAAAACAGTTCATTTCTGAAACGCAAACAACATTTTCAACTACCTTCTTAAAACAGCACTCATAATACAAATAAAATCATATACTGGTGAGGGACTAATGTGCAAAAAACAAACAAACAAAAAAAATCCACATCTGCCATTCAACTTAAGACTTCAAAATGTTTTTTGCAAAAGAAGACAGACAAATGTTACCGTTTCGACACACACGGCGTTTTCATCTGACATTTATGGCTTTCAAAACACGTCACGAAACAGGAAGTGAAGTCGGA
Organism: Poeciliopsis prolifica; assembly: GCF_027474105.1. Classification (NCBI taxonomy): domain Eukaryota; kingdom Metazoa; phylum Chordata; class Actinopteri; order Cyprinodontiformes; family Poeciliidae; genus Poeciliopsis; species Poeciliopsis prolifica. Next base: position 36,542 of record NW_026562597.1, on the reverse strand, counting down.
AAAGTAGGAAATACGGAAAACGTTAAGATGATTGGTCAGATTTTTTTGGAAAAGTTGCGATGGCTGGTGAAAATCCGACTACCCCCAAAATTCGGGAATGATGTACAAATTTACCTCAATCGTTGCAAAAACAACTGTCTGTACAACACCGAGACTGTTCATGATGAAACCACAGAACAAACTCCAATTGCATAAAAATAATAATAATAATTAATCCATTAAACATTAACCAGGCAGACATCTCTGCTACCTTTTCTCTGGTGAGGAGCGTGATGGGTGGCACTCCGTTAGCGTTCTCGTTGCCTTTAGTTATGGCCACCTGCTTGAGGAAATCCACTTTCTTCTTGCTGGCCAGGAAAATTATTTTGGTTTCGCAAAACACCATGATGGTGTCGGTCAACTCGTAGCCAAACAGCCAGGTCTGCAGCAACAAAACAAATATTTAAAAATAGCACATATGTGTGATCTGGTACAAGGACTAACGTGGAGACGGATGGGAAAAGGCTTTCTAAAGAAAATTAACAAAACAGCTGATAATCAAATTAAATAAACACAACAAACTAAATGAAAATAAAGCTTAAAGAAAACAGGAGCGGAGCTTCGACCTGAGCTAAGCTGTAATTTAGAGATAAGATTGAAAGTTTGTTCGCAGAGTTTGTGTTAAGAGTCCTAAACAGTCGCTTGATGGTATCCCGCAGGGTTTGGTTGTTGAGGCCTGCGCTCACCTGTATGGCTGTGGACTTGGCGTACACAATTTCCTCATCAACTCCCACGGAAACCACAATGGCGTCGACCTTACCGAACTCATCCTCCGCTTTCTGGAAAACACACACGGACAAGGTGACGAAGCCGAATGATACAACTTCATGATAAAAATCAACTATTAAAGAGTCTGACTTAAAATAATGACATAAAGCCAAATGTTTTGCAAGACACATTCTTACTGCACACAGCTCTGGTCTTCATAGAGTGATCCTGCATTTGATTTGTGCTTAAAGTCATAGCTTGGATGTGGGAATGCCCAAGTTGAATGATCTGATTGGGATTTGGGAAAATAAGCGGGATATTCCAAACATTGCCAAGGCATTCAGGGTTTCCTCCAGTGTATTATAAGCCTGGCAGGCCGCCAGGCTTTACTTGTGCCTAAAACAGGCTTAGCATCTCTTATTTAAGTTTGATTTTCTTTTACAACCACCGGACTTAACGAGTTTTCTGGCATTTTTCTTTCTAGTTTATTGAAACCCATTGGGGAACCTTTCATAATCACAATATGTAATATAAAAAGTCTGAGACGTGTTGATGAGTAGCTAATGAGGGCAATTTTCATCCTATTCTATGAAGACAAGAGACACACAAAAATTAGTTAGGGTAGCTCCTATTTTTCTATTACAATTTCACAATTCATGGGGGGTATTTTCAGCCAGCTGGCTGGCAGTGCATATCAACAGCCGGGGTAGGACGAGTGCTGAATCAAATCAATGCTCGAGACTATGAACACCGTAGGCTCACCCCGCCACATTCTCCCTCACTTTTAGGTAGTCAAAAAAGAAAAAAATGACGACTTTTTTTAAAAATGTTGCAACAAAACTAGCAGTGAAAGACTGTGAACTCATTAAACTGCATTACGGAAACCAAATGAAAGGACCCACAGTCGTCCCTGGCCATGTAACTAGGATGCTGACGTTATCGAGATGCTAATCAGCCAGCTAACATTAGCATGTTGTTAACACTGGAGGTGTAAACCGACAGGAACTAAATATATCCGCGGTTTGCTTCATGTCCTGTAGCTCCGCGGGACCCATGTGGACAATTTGCTGCATTTGTAGGGCTTTGATGTGATTTGTTTATCAAGGCAGCAGCCGCAACACCATTGCAGTTCAGGTCGTTCGGCTAGCAGGCTAGCTAACGTGGGGAATGTGAGTGCTGGTGTGCTAACATGAGGCAGCTAGCCACTCTGACGGGTAGATAGGACAAGAGGGTAGTTTTCAGAAAGTTGCGAGGGGGCTCCATGGCGTGTATCAGGGAAGCAGAGCTACTACTGATGCCGCGCTGGCTTTTAGGGGTCGCGGGCTCAAACACGTTCACGCCAACACTCGCCATAGAGAAACCACGGGCTAACTTAGCGGTTCGCCAGCAGCAGCAGCTCACTTTTTACAACTACAGTAAACTCCACCAGGCTCCCTGACTCCGACACGCGCGTCACGTCGACAACAATCACCTTCCAGTTGCTGTACAGCCTCTTGATTCGGCGGTAGTAAGCCTCCTTGTCCAGGTTTACTGCCATGGCGAGTCCCCCTTTCTGCAAACTCCAGCTCCCGGCTTCGCCTCGCAGTAGGCCGGATATCGATGACGGCGAGTGTCAACCAACAACAACGCACTTCTTCCCTTTCCACGCCTGCCGAGATCCAAACACCACGGAGAGATGCTGCAGCCTGCCTTATAATTTCACTGACGGCCTTTTTTTCCCCTTTTTTTTAAATCAAGCAATCATGTAACTAAAACAAATGAGGCTATAAGCTTTATTACTTAAAAACGTGCATATAATAGTGTAATGTAAATCCTCCCCCTGTCGTAATTAACTCCTTGTTGCCCCCTCCCTCGTTTCTTCCTGCGCTCCTTTTCCCTCCCCCTTCGCGTTTTAACACATCGCTATCATAAACATCGCTATAAAACTTAACGCAACCTGACTGCACTTTATTCTTTTAATTTATTTGATAAAAACAGTCATTTAAGTAAACCATTTTCTCCTCCCCGTTATGTCGGTCACTAATATTTGTTTTTATGGCGCATTGTAGTACACGCCGCACAACAGCGCCCCCTGTCCTCTCTTAACCACGTTGCTGTTTTTTTCTTTTGTTTTCCCGCCACTGCGCGTTGTAGATTTTTCCCGCCACAATCGTTGAATGGATCTGGTGACGTCAATCTCGCGATACAAACTGCGAAGTCAGACGCTCACCATCATTTTTAAGGGAAACTGCAGTTCACATATTAAGATAACAGCACATCTACCTAGATTTAAGTTTTGTCTTAAAACATGATTTGTAAATTAAAAATGTATTTATGTGTAGCTTCCGTTAGTTTCAACTTGTCTATTTCTACAAATGTCTAAAAGTTTGTGCTAACTGGAGGAACAATCGCTTCTAGTTCTTTTAAAATCCTCCATCCTCCATAAACATATTCCTTTTAAAAAATATATTTTACTGATTGATTTTTTTATGGTTTTCGCCATCGTTCTTAATTTTATTCCTTGAAATAAATGAAATTCAAAACCAGTTATCTTCTGTTCAAGTTATAGATCATTCATTTCTTGTATTTCTTTATATTTCTGGTTGTTGAAGTCCCTAATTTTTGTGATTTGTCTAAATAAAATAATCTAAATAACTTGGGAAAATAGTAAAAACTAAAACAAAGTTAACACCAAAGTGTAATAAAAATAAATGTTATATTATAACGTAAAATATTTTTATTTCATAATTAAAAACATTGCCATAATATCTACAATAGACCACACCAATCGCTTTATCCATCTGGAAACAGTTTTTTTTTTTTGGAAGCAACTTAATTCTTTTATTTCTTAGTCAACCTGCCACTGATTTTTATGGAGTGTTAGGGCCATTGTGGATAGGTGAAAGAATGGAGGAGAACATTTCTGCCCAAAAATTTGAGATTGCCAGGAAACTGACATTTTTCAGTTCAACCCCGGCGGTCTTAGCACAACACTCAGTAGCACCACAGCGGCTGTCACGGTCAGACAACGGGGAAGCAGGTAAGTTTGGGTGCGAGGGGTCGATGTCCCGTCAGACCGTCAGTTCCCGAAACCCCACCCCACCCAAAAAAATAAACAAACTTATTGTAAAAAGCTTGTGGGGTCTAAATGAGCATTGTAGGGTTAAAAAGTCTAAAATTTGCTAGAAAAATTTTCTCAAAAAAGACAATTTTAACTTGTACATTTCTAAGATTTCAGAATTTGACTTTTGCAAATTTTCATCTTTTCAAAAAAATTGCATAGTAAATTTGAGATTTTTGGGCAAAAATTAAATTTCTTTCAATCTGCAATGGCCCTAATACTCAGTCACATTTATTACTTTAATGGGGTCGAATCTTTTCATTAAAAGAAACAAAAATAAAATTTATAATGTATTCCCTTTACAGCAAATGCTGCTGTTAGAGCTGGTGTGTTTATTCCATAATGGTATTTCTAATTTCATCCAGAAATGATCACAAATCTTTATATGCAAACTACGCAGCACACGTTCCAAGAGCTCAAATGTACAGGGGGAAGCAGACGTTAGCACCAGTTTTGTGTTTCTGACCAGCAGCCGTTCACTTATGGAAAGTTGGTCACAAATTGTCTTTTAAAAATGTGTTTGACAGAATTCCATTTCTGGCAGGTTCTCTTTTCACACGCCATGTTTAACTCCTTCTTGCACGATCTTGAGATGGTTTGTGCTTGGCGTGGTTGTCGGTTCCCAAATGTCTACATTTGCGCGGATGACAAGACGATCGAATCGTCCAAAACTCCTAGAATTTGTTCACGATGATCCGTCGTCCTTGTATGAGTGAAGGGAAGAGCACAGATGAATAAAATAAATGCATTAGCAGCCCCCCGCCCACATGTCATTTTCCTTATTTTTTTCTTTTCCGAAAATAATTAAGAACACCGCCATATTCATATAAAATGCTCCTGGTTTTATCAAGTTCATTTTTCTTTTTTCCAATTCACAATACATGATCAACATGAAATACGTGGAGCAGCGTTAGCCATCTGTCCGCATCCGTCTGTGTGAACAGATCCAGTGCTTGCAAACAGGAAACCGGAGGCGACTTCCACCCTCCTGCCACTGTGAGGTCTTTGTTCTTGTCCCCGAGATGATGTGAGCGTAAGAAAAAGAAAAAAAAAAAAAAAAAAAAACCAACAACGAACCATTTAGGAGCCGACACCTGAGTCAGTCAAACGTGTTTTGTTTGCAGTTCATTCGTAGTATTTAGTCCTGTTTGTGTAGCATCGTTTCCGTTCTCTATGTGACGGTGGTGGAGTTTGACCCTCGGATGGCGCACCAGGCCATGAACACGTCTCTGTGGAGAAGAAACAGCGGGGGGCGGGGAGGGTATTGAAAGTAAAACACGATTAAAATGACTTGGTTGATCCTGATACTCTTAGCCGGAATACATTGAAAAAACTCGGATTAAACTAATTCAATTCCCCAGCAAGCAGATTATACAAGTCATCTCTCTTATAAACATTTCTACCCACAAAACACCAACATAAACACTGAAGTAGCCACGACTCACCAGCAGATGGCAACAATGATACAAACATCAAGCAGAGACGTTTTCTGTTCAGTCGTGGCTGAGGATTTTGGGATGTTTAGAAAAAGTAATGCTACCCTAGGTGCTACGTAATGTCAACGTTTTGTGTGTGGGGATTTATCCAAATAAGCGGGTCCGATGAAAATAGTGCAAAAAAACAGAATCAGAACCTCCTTATTTCCCCAATGATCTCAGAGAGATATCGTAGAAAAAAAGATTTGCTAACCAGAAAGAAGGAAACTTCACTTCTTATTCAAGATTGGCTTCATTTGTAAAAATCAGCCGTCTCTCAAAATTAAGGAAATTGGCAGCGATAAATCAGCTGGCCGATAAATCCATGCACCCCGTAATTAAACATCTATTTACCCTCAGAAAGCAGACTTTTGTCGTTTAGCCAAACAGCAAATGGTTTTGACCTTATATCTTACTTTCTATGGAGTCAGACTTGGAGCTACGACATGTGTTGAATTGAAATGTATTTCACTCAAGTATTTCACTTGAGGTCAGCCTGGAATAATTTCAAGACCCGTTAATGACAAGATCATTTACCCGACATGTTTACTGCATTTATTTCAGGTCCTTATAATAAAAAAAGGAAGAACAAAATGATAAAATTTCAGGTTTAACTTAAGACTATGTCACAATAGTTCTGGGTAAAACATATTTACAAAGGAGGTTTTCATCATCTGATGTAAGATGTATATATTTTTGTACATTTCTGGTTTAAGTTCTGCTTTCAGTAAATTGTTCTCCTAACAAATTGACTTTTTTGAGTCTGTATTCTCCAGTTAATTAATCGATAAAACGCTTAATCGCAGAAAATCTTCATTTGGTAAATGAACCTGATTAATTGCAATTCATTTCAAATAATCATGATTAATCGCTTAAACCCTAAACAACAAACTGATTTATCTTTCCTGCGATGTGTGTAAATACCTGCAGTGTGTGGCGACACACTCGTTGCTGCAGTACTCCTTGTCCCAGTCTTCGCTCTCCACCGCCGGCTTGTTACAGCCGGCGCGCACGCAGATGGTCGGGGCCTGCGCGGCGGTCACACTCAGACCCGGCGTCACGTTCACCTCCACCTCCATCTGGAGCAGCGGACAGAGAGACGAAAACATCTAAACCATGCAGAATAACTCAGGGACTCATTCAAAGTACTGCAGCGTACCCCTTCCTCCGCCTCCGCCACCTCCTCCCCTGCCATCACCACGGCGTCCGGCTGCCCCACATCCACCGTCACGCCCGACGAGGACGTCAACGTGCTGCTGGCGTCGCCGGCTGCCGACACTATGATGGGCGTGGCCGAGTCTTGCTGCCGCGACGAGGGAACCACTTTGATCTGCAGGGGAGGCGGCGCGGTGGCCGTGGCTGCGCCGCCGCCCCGAGGCTTGGCTTGCAGAGGGGGCGGAGCCTGCTGCAGTCTGGGCGGCGGCGGGGTGCTCTGCATCTGCTGCAGCGGGGGCGGCTGGCGCGGCGAGGAAGCAGTGGTGCTGGTGATGGAGACGCCGCCGGACGGAAGCGGCGTCTGCTTGATGATGATCTTGGTGACGGTGGGAGGGTTGGGGGCGGGGCTCGGAGCCGGGGCTGAGGGCTTGGCGCCGGTGCGGGACCGCGTGGTGACGTGAGGCAGGTCCAGGATGATGTTGGAGGTGCAGATGTTGGTGATGGTGTTCTCCTCGGGGTTGTAGTGCTGGGACCTGGAGGGTCGCGGGGTGGAAGTGGAGGCGGGCGTGACCACCGGAGGAGGAGGAGGAGGAGGAGGAGGAGCGAGGGCGGCGGGCGGTGGCGACGGTTCGGTTTCCATGACTTCAATGGGAGCCTGAGGAGAAAAGAACTGCTTACAAAAAGCAAGAATTTTTCTCACATCCCTTCAAAAGCAGGGCTGATTCTAATGATTATTTTAGCTATTGATTAATCGTCATAAGCAATACGTTAATCTTTTGTGACCACCAATCGGATGTAAAAATGGAGCACATTCTGCGTGTTTTTCATTTAAGCCTTTTTGCACACATTAAAAGATGCAAATAAGCAAATATTTCAATTCCTTTCTTAAATAAGATAACAGACTTTGTATTGCCTAAAATGTGAAAACGGCATTCCTCTAGTGAACGCCGTTCACTAGAGGAATGCCCATCAGACTGACGGTCTGACGGGGCATTGACCCCTTGCACCCAAAGCTTTTTACATCTCAAGAATGTCAAATGTTTTGCTATTTCCAGAGTTTTTTTCAAATTCAAAATTTAAGTATATTTTTAGCAGTTACTACCTCCTGACTTGCTTTTGAGTATGTTGCATCAACAAATGCCTTCATTTTTTGAGTCTGCAGTCTGTATTCTCCAGTGAATACAGACTGCAGATTGGAATGATGCTCAACCTTAGTTGAGCATCATTCCAATAATTGATTGATAGTTTCAGTCCTACTCCAGCTCAGACTAACCTGGGAGTTTTTGTTGGCTCTGTACTCTGATAGTGCTTTCAAGTATTCCTTCTTTGCTGCTTCATTTTTCCTTTTGTAAACCTGGAGGAAAGTCAAAACAGTCAACAGCACAAATCAAGTCTGATCCAAATATTCGATTGCGGAAAAGACAAAAAGTCCTCCTACTTGTTTTTGTTCCTCTCCCAAACTGTCCCACATGGACGCCACGATCTTAGAGACTTCTCCGAACGTAGCGTTGGGGTTCTGGCCTTTAATGGCCGCCTGCGTGTCCCTGAAGAACAAAGCGTAGGCCGACACGGGTTTCTGAGGCTCGTTGGGGTCTTTCTTCTTCCTCCCTTTCTTTCCTCCTCCTCCTCCACCTGCTGGTGCCGCTGCTCCTTTCCGTCCGACGGCTGAGGAGACACTCGAAGTGGACGCAGAGACGGGGGACTCCGACATGGAGGGATCGAGTGAGATGACGCCGGGCGAAACAGCCAGAGACACCGGAGACTCGACAAGCACGCTCTGATTGGGGGAGGAGGACAATGATCAGTCTGGAAAGTTCTGAGATGAAACTAATCACAGGATTTCTTCGACATGAATTGATCGTGGCGCTCTGCTACGATCAATAAAAGCCACTGCACCTACTTTTCAACGTTTCAACGTCTGGCATTTTTAGTTTAAGGGTGTGAAAAAGACCCTGATGTTAACGCATGTGGCATCTCAATGACAGTAGACATACTTAATATAGTTTGGCCTTAATCCACAAAGTTTAATGACGTCTTGAAATCTCCCTGATGACGGTATTTAATCAGCAGCATCATGACAACCTCCCAGTCCACCATTACTTTTTTATAAAGTATCCTAAATGAAATCCTGGATAATTTTAGAAGATTCAGACTCACCCGTCTAAAGTCATCCATGTCATCGTCCTGCAGCGAACTGGTGGGCGACGCCGTTGCCGATAACGGATTCTCGGGGGACTGGGGTTGCTGCAACATGTTGCCTCCTCCTAGACCGAGCCCCAGCTGAGCGCTCAGCTCTGATTGGTCGATGGTGGTGAGCTGGTTGGACCCCAGTAACCCCTGGCCCATGTCACCCAACGGGACGTCTATGGTCACCGGAGAGGAGCTGCTGAACTGAGATCCAATGGGGTGGCCCAGATCCTGAGGAACGGATCGAACCGACAGGAGTGAACAAAGGTAGAAAAGATCTTTAGAATAATGTTTTTGTTTTTTTTTAAAACTCCTCACCATCCCTAACGAGGAGCCAAGCAGAGCGCTTCCTCCCGACTGGTTCATGACCCCCAGGGTCAGGTGCTCCAAGCCCTGCGAGGGAGCGCCGACATAGGGGGCGGCGAAGGACGGGTCGTCCCCTTCCACCACGGCGTTCCCCGGCACCCCCACGCCATCTGAGCCGCTGGCGTCCGACAGCTCGCTGAAATGAGACACCACGTCGGACACGGTGAGCGCCGAGTCCGGGTCCAGAGAGATGGGCGGGATCTCGAACTCCTCATCGCCGAGGCTGGGGGTGTGGAACGTCTGGAGAGGCGAAAAGGCAACAAGAGAAGGCAGAAATGTCTTTATTTTGGTCAAAAACAAATACATGTAGGGATTCTTCTGTAAAACCAAAATTAGTTCCATCTCTGCGTGCAATATCAAAAAAACTAGCCGTCAAAAAACCAAACGGCAATCTGAGGCGGTTTTGTTTAAACCTTAACACAAACAAAACATTTGTCCAAGTTGGAAACTTCAGGGGAATTTCCTGGAGCAGCGCCCCTACAGGCGAAGAGGGGAACAGCTTTTTCAAAGGGTTTGTGTCATTTGACAGTGTGGCAGGAAACTGAACCTCAGCAGCTGAAAATGTAACAAACGTTGCAATTTTTGTTCCCAAATTAACCAAGTATACTGAACTGTCAAGTGTGAAAACTCCAATTCTCACTCCCACACACGAATTCAGTCCATGCCTCCTGCAAGTATGAACCGTTCTTCCATCACGTGCAGATTATTTCTAGAGCCTTGGACCGAAGCCCTGAACGGGATTAATTATTTTTATCCCATTTTTACTGAAGCTCTGACAAATCTCCCACTCATTAGTACTGAATTGTACAGTGCATCAATCAAAAATCTCTCTGCTTTTAATAGCAAATCTCTACAAAATTCTGAGATTAAAAAAAATCAAAAACATATCTGCAGAGTAAAAATATGAGAACATTTATAAAAACAGATTAAACCCCCTGAGAAACAAAAGGAGACATTCTGAATGGCTCCACATTAATCCAAAACAATGTGCTCAGAGCACAAAAATACCTAAAAATATGAAACTGAACAGCATTAACTTGAGTTTACTCTCCAGAAAGCATAATCTGGTCTCAGATTCATCATCTTCTGAAATAAAATTATCCTGTTCTTAGGTCATTAAAGAGTTTTGAGTCTGAATTAAGTCATCTTCTTCCCACTGTATTTTTCTTCTTTTATCTTTAGATGAAATTGGCCATATTGAAATTCACTAATTCATTTACATTGCTCTTTATCCGTTTTTAATTTGAATATTGTAGTTACATTACTTCAAAACAAACAATTTCTCATCTTCATTTTACTTCCAACCTCAGTCGTATTTTTTTCATCCTGCCAACAGCGCCAAGCCTGGGCTCTGAAGCGACATCTTTAAACCCACAGAAGAAGAACACGGAAGCCACACGTCTGAATCCGAACTACACAAACTGATCCGGAGAAAACACCTCGGACAGGCCACGACTCAGACATATGAAAGTAATCCTCAGGTGAGAAATTGTTGATTCTAACTTTGCACCCGACGACTCACACAGAGTGCAAAAAAATCCCCCAAAAACAGCATTCAGATTTGGCTTTTTGAGGCATCTAACATAGCTTGGGAGCGTCAGGATAAAAGCTGCGTCTTGTTCTGATCATTCGTAGACGGTCAGCAGAGCCCGTACCTCGGAGGAAGAGAGGAAGGGATGGCCGGACCCAGGGATCGACAGGTAGTTTTCGCTGCCACCGGGGAACTGAAACACACAGGAGAAAACTGAGTTACAGGCCACAAGTTTCCCTTATGACAAACTAATCCTGGCTTTTGTGTTTTGTTTTATTTTTACAGGAATCAAAACAAACAAACAAACAAAAAAAGTGTTAACTTTGACTTACAGAAATACAGAGTGGATTTTAATTCAGCAAATTTCAAATATTAAGTTGCATATTAACATGTGTCATACTGCAAACAACTGCTTGGATGCGATATTTGCAAGTATATTATAAATTAAATACCATGAATGCAATGTCCACGTCAAACTACACTGCCTGTTCACAAAAAAAAAAAAAAAAAAAACAGATTTAAAAATCTTTTTTGGTTTTGTATCTGGTAATATTTTTTTTTACCCCTAACAGGGCTAAACAAATCCTTTGTTATCGTGACAGTGCTACTAACAAACTTTCCTAGACCAAATTTTTCAGGACGATAAATTGCCCCAGAATTTACTGCGATAAAATAGAAATATATACTGTATTTTTAGACCATTTTATAAAGACAATAGCATAAATAATGCAAGAACACATTCTCAAAGATCAATAAACAATAAATTCCAAGCAACTTTTAACACTGCAACAGGAAGACATTTTAACTAAATAACAAAAACAAGAGGAACCTGAATTAAAATGACTTATGACCTATCTGTATACAGAATTGTCCTCCAAAAAAAAAAAAACGGGGCTAGTTGAGACTGAAGACTTTTGTCACCCAGAAATCATCCTGACATCGATTTGTGTCTTGTTGCCATTTGTGACAATAGTTTCTATTAAGGCATATTTGTGTGCTAAGATGGCTCAGTTAAAGTCCAGGTTGGAAATCTGTAGTATAACTCAAAATTTGCTCAACTTACAAAAACTTGCTCTATGTTGAAATAATACAAAACGCGTTGAATTCTATAGGTATGGCACCATGTGAAATTTTTCCTGCTACCAAACCTTGGACAGTCTAGATATAAAAAAAATAATGGGTTAGCTTTTGTTGTTGAAAAAAAGCTAAACAATAACAAAAACAAAATTCCTAAAAATATTAGTATTTCACTTGGGTGTTTAGTTTTGGTTGTAAAAAATAATAAAAACAGGAGCCCAAAAAAAAGGTGACAGTGTTACTGACTGCTGCAGGAACTGTGTTTTATCTCCTTTCACCTTGCTGTCAGAGTCAAATCCATTGAAGGCATGCGGGTCCAAGAACTCTGGATCAGCGTCGTGCTGCCCGGTTCCGTCTGTTAAATCCGAGTAAAAATTGAGGTCCATGTTTTCAGCTGGGCCTTAGCATTTACCAGTCGCTTCTCTTTGTGTGGTTTTGCAGCGAAATGTTGTGGACGCCTCCTCAGGTAGCTGCTAATGGGGATACCAGTTCCCCCCGCCGCCGCACTAGTTGTATCTGCTCGCTCCGTCCGCACTGACAGCTCCGCGGGGGGAAGCACCAGGCATGTGTCGCCCCCGGCAGCAGTGCCAAAAATAACCGGTCCGCCGCGCGAGGCTAGCCGCCGGGTTAGCGTGGCCGTTAACCGTCGTTCTTGCTGACTTGTCCCACACCGCGGCTTTTAGCCCCTTTAGCCTGGCTACACCGCTACCGCGAGGCTGCGGTACTCGGACCGCCACTGCCAGCCCCGGAGCCCGTCTGTCTGCCCGTCCGTCCCTGGGCGTTTCATTCGGACTCCCTCCGAGAGTATCCACCGAGAAACGTTACCGTAGCCGCGAGAGGTGTGTGTATGTATGTGGGGGGTACGGTTCAAGGTGTCTGACAGGCGGAGGAAGACCGAGCGATCCGCCGTGTCTGCGACGTGTTAGCCCGGGCTAGGATGCTCAATAGATTCCCGAGACGTGGATCCGGGACGACAGGGTAAAGTTACGCGGAAGCACAACCGGATGTGAGGTTTCAAAATAAAATCAAAAAGATAACTTTTATTTATTTATTTTTCCCCCCAGAACAATCGATACGCTCTTTGGCCAATTTATTTGGTTACAATTAAATGCTTACGTTGATTTAAACAAATAACTGTAGCGAAAGCCATTTGTTGGGATTCAAACCGCATCAAGAATTGGGACGAAAAGGGATTTAAGCGACTTTGAACCTGACATGCTTAGTACAATGATTAGCTTTAAGGGTTGGGATTTTAATGCACTAGATTCAACATTTAATTTACCTTCAGGATCAGTAGCATATTTTTGATATTGAATTGAACCAATTTGTCGATCTGACTATTTCGATTCCAGTTCTAGCGAGCCGCATGAACTGGACAAACAAACACCAACAGTTCTGCACGATGCTTCCCTAATGGTGATCAAACAAAAAGAAATCAGAAAACAAAAATGTATTAATGTTGAAAAGAAAAAAACTGGGAGGATGGGTCCAAAGAGAAATAAACAACACGGCAACTGGCAAATCAACTTTACTTTCTTTTAGCACGAACAGCCCGTTTAAAATTGTGCATAAAATCAAGCCAGGACTTTGAATAGGCCATTTCAAAAACAATCCCTTTTTGTTTCTGCTTTGTTAGATCCAATCACAATCCATTTGGACACAAAACTTAAATCAGACAATGTCATTGCTTCAATTTTTACAAGCCATCCAGAGACAGATTATCACACTACCATTACCACGCTCGAATATTAGTGTCATTAGTATGATGGATAGAACAAGTTCCATGTTTGTCTTGTCCATTCACAAAATACTGCACCAAAACCTTTAGGGCTCATCAAGATGTATTACAGAACATATGTCTTTTTGCAGGGGATTTTTTTTTGTCCACTCTGTCTTACTGTTAACTAAAAGAGCCAGGAAAGGCATGGGATCCTTTATTTGTCTTTTTGGTTTCTTCCATGATCTCTCAGTTGAGAAGTCAGTGCACTCCCAGAGTAATTATCAGGAGGCCAGCCACTCCATGTTTTCTCAATTTGTGCGGCTCACTGGAGTCCCACAAGTTAAAAATTGCTCCGCAACCCGTTCCATGCTCGTTTTCTTATTTGTTCTTGAATCCTATTGGACAAGAATCTGAGATCTTTCGGTGTACATTGTGTCACATTTAACATAAGTTGGTTCTTATCATTTCAATCAGACCTGTGCTGGGCCTAAGTGTACATTGGGTCGTACACAGCTAACACATATGATTTGATTTTCTCATTTAATATTTCACTGTATTAAAAAGTATTTAAAGATGTGAAACGTTTCTGCACCAAATATATATATATATATATATATATATATATATATATATATATATATATATATATATATATATATCGTTTTATTTTGAAAGCAAGAACCGGAAGTCGCCTTTAAGAAGGTACCAGAGCCAGATATCCCAATGCTACATACGGACTGTGGCTCGACAATAAATTAGAAGGAAGATATTTCTCAGATTCCGCTTGTCGGAGCGCTTTCACAATCTGAAAGTTAAACAGGGATATTAATTAATCCACGTCCTCGTTGGATCCGAGCTAACATATTTTGTGACTAATCTAAAAGATGTTTGTTATGACCGGTAAAAGTTCAAATAAGGTAACTTACTAAAAGCCGGCCGATCCTTGGTGGGGACTTTAGTCATTTTTAAACCGCGTTCAAGCGACGGTAACAAGCAGTTAAGACGAAAAGTTATGTCTACAAGTTCGCTCTTTAATCGTAAAAGCAGTTCAGCTGAATTTTGAAACAGCATTTCCAATAAAGGGACACTTATAAATCAGAGCGGACCAGCTGATCCGCTCAACAAGGCCATCATTGTGATTGTGAAGACCAAACATCCTGTGTTACAGTTTATTAACTCCTATATTTCCGCATGAAATATGTTCAAAGCCAACCACTCTTACCTCCATCCTCACCCCCGGAATCTGAATCACGTTCTGTTTGTTTTTGTTTTGTTAAATCCTACTTTTTAGGCAGAACTTCGCCCACAATTTCCACCAATATAACATGGCACCGGCTTCCTGATTATGCGCGTTCGAGGAAGTGACGTCGTTAGGCCGACGAAGTACGCCAGCGTTTCAAAATAAGAGTGGGACTGTGCGTGACGTTAAAACGTAAAGTTTCGAACGAAACTTTACATTTTAAGATCAAGACTTAAAAATGATATTTGGATGAAACTATAAACTACATATTTCACAGAAGACCAAGTTATTACCGTGATTCATAAAAAACAAAAATAGACAGCAATGTATTTCTTTAGAATTGCTTTATTCCCCTTTTTTTAAGCAACATTTTTTTTCATGATTTTTTATAATAATGTAATTTAAAAAAAGATCAAACTTAAGGTCTTCTTCTGCCTTATGTACAAGCGAGGTCGTTTGCAGGAAATGAAAATCAACACAATGTAACCCTTGCACAAGAATGAAAAAATAAAATAAAAACAGCATTGACAGGGACAAAACATCTCTAGTTGGGATATTCTAAAATTGAACTATAAAATCACAGGCATTCATTTTCCATACAGACACGTGCGCATACACACAAAGCAGAACGCGAGTGGGGTTATTTCGAGGTGTGGAATGAGATGGTTGTCGGGTATGATGACTCTCACACTGCTGATATTCTTTCACAGAACAAAGCGAGATCTGACATGTGACATCAACACATTCATGCCTCCTTTTCCCAACATGCAGTGCGGTGGTTCGTGCCACAATGGTCCAAGCTTGACCACTATTATTATCGGTGTTCGTTTCTTGCCTTTCTGAGGCAAACCGAAAACGAGTCTGACAGTTTCTGAAGAGTTACAGACACACGTCTCTTCTCATGCAGTCCACCGGGCTCGCTACAAGTCCAAAACCTCTCATCGCGAACTCAATAGACATTTTGGTTTTACATGGAGATCAATAACTATTTAACAACAAAATTAAAAAAAGAAAAAGGCAGCCCTTCTTCTCAGATATGCCGTCACAGCAACATTAGCATCCGAACCAAGCGGCCTCAGAAAGATATTCGCATCTAAACGATTAATCGATAATGATATGTGCCTCTAGGAAAATTTCTTAATTTTTTTTATTTCACATAAAGAAGTTTTGTTCTTTAAATGCTGGGACGAAATTGACAGAAGCGAGTGTGTGTGTAGGGCAGTGGGAGAGTGCACTTAGCCATCATCATAATTGGCCCAAGAAAATTAATTTGATCTTGCATCTATACTTTAAAACAATATTCCTGGAGGTCCGAAGAATACTTCGTTTCTGTTAATTCGAAATATTGCTTCACATGATTGACTTTATTATTACCCAGTATTAACAGTTAAGAACAATTGCATAATTAATGAACTATAATGTGTCTTTTGAAAGCATCATTTTTAATTTGTGCTCAAGTTTACATTGAACTTAAGATTGTGGTTCATAAATGAAAGAAACCAAAAGAAAGTTATTCTGAATTTGGTTTAAAAAAAAAACAAAAAGAAACAAAAACAGAGCTCCTAATACACAATATTAGTTTCAGACAAATAGCAGCAAAGTCTGACATTTGTGCAATAACACTGATTTTAAAGTTGCAGTATCACAAGCTTTAATGTCTACAAAATGAAATGCTGAGTTTGGTGTTCATCTGTTCCAACAGATGGAAAATGATATGAGATTAATCTGCTTTACGCCATGTGTAATTCTGGAATGAACATGTATGTGCCTTCCGAAATAATAATAAAAACAATAACAATAATACTCCTCTTGATTCCAGACATTTAGGCCTCACACGAAAACTAACAAACGTCCAAAATACATTCTGTACAAAAAGCAAACCCTGAGTTTCATTGGTGGAACGACTGCATTGTTTTCAGACCGATCACATTTACTTTAACTGAGCCACTGCCTGAACACACCCGCTTCAAACAAAATGCTGGTCCCTTCAACCTATCAAAGATCTTCCAGGTGAGCGATTCCCACAAACACACACATACACATGCACACACATGATTGCTATGGGTTCTTGTTGCTCAATCGTGGAACTGCGTTGGCGTTCCCTGGAGTCGACATAATTGGAGTAGAAAACGAGTGCAGATGAAAAGTTGGGTGGGATGTGGACGTGACAACCAATGCTGCAGCCAGTGACGGTCTATCCCACGCAGCCCACACAGAACCAACCCATCTCCCGTCTTCTCCATGACTGGCTTGCTTGTTAAACAGTATCTTGCAGTGTCTTGTCCAA
Source organism: Poeciliopsis prolifica (assembly GCF_027474105.1). Classification (NCBI taxonomy): domain Eukaryota; kingdom Metazoa; phylum Chordata; class Actinopteri; order Cyprinodontiformes; family Poeciliidae; genus Poeciliopsis; species Poeciliopsis prolifica. Next base: position 19,657 of record NW_026562597.1, on the reverse strand, counting down.
TCAGGAGTAGATGGTGATGACTTCACTTCCGCCTCCTCGGACTAACAGAACGCGCTCCAGTCCTTCAGTCAAAACCTCCAGGAACTCCATGTCTGCGTTCATGAGTTAAAACTTTACAGCCTGTATTAGAAGTGGGGCTACAACTAACGATACTCTAGTAAATCAATTATTCTGAAGATTAATCGATTAATCGGATGAAAAGAGATTTTTTTCATTGAACAATTTGCTCCTTTTATGAACAAAATACACTGAAAGATGAAAAAAAAAAAAGAATTAAATACAAAAAAGAAACATTTTCTTGCCTGAAATGAAACTGGTGAAGCTAAGTTTATGTATTGAGTAAAACATATTTACAGACGAAGGTGCTTTTATCTTAAATGCAAGCTATATTTTTTAGAAAATTTTCTTTTTTCGCATGCGTTTTCTCCAGTTAACGATTAATTAATCACTACATCAGTCAATGATTCTTCCAAAAATCAATTAATTACAATTAATCCATTAATCATTTCAGCTCTCATGAGAACAATGAATTACAGCGCCAGGAGAAAGAAAGGATACAGTTCTCGTCTCCTTCCGTGTTCTTCGGCGGCCCCGGCATGTTGAGCAGGACGAGCCGGGCATCATGGGATTTGTTGACGATGACTTCGTTGAGCTTGACGGCGGTGTGCATCCTTCTGACATTGGAGTGGTCCCTTAAAGAAAAGCAAAAAAAAATCCCACAATCATCCACCTCTCTAAACCACTGGCAACAGACAGAAGTGCTTCGCTATCCGTCCTCACGGCCTGATGCTCAGCATGTCTCTGAAGCCTTCGGGCGTGGAGCAGCCGGAGTGCGCCGCTCTGTACTGGGCCGTCTTCTCTTTGGTCCAGGTCATCTGGACGCGACGGTGGTGCTCGGAGCTGCTGCTCACTGCCCGCTCCCGCTCGCCGCCGTCTGTGTCGTCCTCGTCGTCTGACCCGATGCTGGTCAGGCGCAGCATGGAGTTGCGGTCCTTCACCAACTGCGCCTGCGTTGCATACGGAAACAAACATGGACTCGGCTCGTATAACCCCTGATTCGAGCCTGGCCCGTTCCTTTTTTTTTTCCCCCCCCAATGCGATTCCTCGCTCCTCTGCCACCAACCTCCTGACTCTTAACTCTCGTTTCTTTCTCGCTCTCTGCCTCTTTGTACCTGTCTGTCTCTGCCTTCTTTGATGGGGTTTGAAGTGTGGCCTTCAGTACTCCTGAACCTGGGCGAGAGATACACCTAAAGACAACACAAGGTCACCTAACCTGCTAAAAAAACCAAACACAGGCTGTACCTACTTTATCGGGAAGCTACAGGAGCACAACGCAGGTTATGGAGCCTAACTGCCAGACAGGATACAAATCAGAAGACCTCTGAACTTCAGTGGGAGGAGCAGCAGAGGAAAGTTACAGAACAACAGATCATGGTGTAAAATTATTAAGAGGAACTATGACATGAACTTTATTTACACTTTTGTGCAGCTAGTAATCTAGTCTGTATCGACTGTTGAGGGATAATGGCTGAAACCAGCTGGTTTTTGTGAAATCAGTTTAATTAAATCTGCTCTCAGAAGTTTGAAGGTCTTCGCCTACATCTAAATTCAGGCAGCTTTCTATGGCAAAGCAAGACACGGTAAACTTACATCGTCAAAACTCCAGCGCACCCTCTGAGCAAACCAGAGGCAAAGGGAGAGGATATGAAATGGAAAAAATAAAATACTTGCTACATTATGAGCCTCATACTTTTTTTTTTACCCTTTTGTTGACCCCAAGGATTCAACAGGTTTCACAAACTTAAATTTAAGACTTTTTAAGACCACTCCGAATGGAATTTCAGACCTGTATCTCCACAGAAATGGCTGAACTTCGTCCAGCCAATTGGTGATAAAGTTGCGCTTACCCAAGATGGACACCAAAGAGCTAGCTAGTTAACTAGCTAGAATTTATTGGCAGCTAGTTAGCGGTAGCCTCAACAGTCTGGAGTCATAGAACATAAAGAAGATGTCTGAGTGTGACTCGAACTTTTGCCTGACAAAAGTTCTCAAGAAAATTAAAAATACGCAGAAATACTGTGCATGCCATCATATGGATGCAAGATATCGAAAAAACATGTGACTGCAATGCTATTGATAAATATTGAAATAATCACATTGATTATTCTTTTTTCCTTTTATTTTTATATCTTGACAACTGTGAGACTTAGCATCTCAGGAAGGCAATGTACAGTTAGAGTGCCTCCTACTGGTCTGGTATATAACTGGCATGTAGACGTTTCTACTTTGTATTTCTCATTTTATTTTTTTTATTTTATGGTACCTGAAATAAAAAAATCTAAGTGGAGTAGAAAGCAAGTGCAAAACTGATCATGCCTCACAACCTAAATTGGTAATCTTGACCCAAAAACTGAGTACTTTGTATTCGCCCCACTTTATAAAGACACCCCTCAAAACGACAAGTGTAAAACAAAAAAAAACAAAAACATTTTCACTGCACACTTACTTCTTTTTCTCTGTCTGATTTAGAGAGTCTCATTTGTCTGAGCATCTGAGACCTCTGCTCCATCATCAGTGTCCTTTCGTAGGTGTACGCACTGATGTCACTGTTATGCTGGAGACGTAGAGGAATGAAAACACTCAGATTATTACACATCTATGAGAAACTTTGACAGATTATCAACATTTCAATTCTTTCATAGATTTATAAGGTTGGGTTAGGACAAAAATGATCTCACAGCTGAGCTATAGGTACTTCAGAATGTAGAAGAGTCTACTAAATAATGAAGAATAATAATAGCAGCTTTATTTATAATGCTTTTTACATTATTGAGAGCGCAAAAAGAAAAACAAAATATCAATAAATTGATCATTCTCAGATATTTGAATATTATTAAATTAATAAAAATTCTAAAATAATTAAACTGACAAGATTTGTAAATATGGATTTTATAGAGTGTGCAATGTTTAAAAAACATGAATTCACAAAAGAAATTAAATAAAAAATAAAATTGTTGGATGCCCCCAAAAACATGGGCCCTGGGCAAGAGCCCTGTAGCCCTTTCGGACCCAGCTGGTCACATACCATCTCCACTACTTCCACCTCAGCTTCAATACGAAGGTGATACAGAAATGTTGCCAGATCCTTCTTCATCTGAATAGAGTTGTCCTCCATCTGAGCCACGGTGAAGATTCGCATCCCACATTTACGCCACACCTGGATGGAGACAGAAAAGGACTCCCTCAGGAAAACATATTCATAGAAAATGGATTCATTTAATAAAAATGGTAGCATTTTTATGAAAAGGCAACCATTGCCCTTCCTTCCCCCACCTTGTGTTGGCGAAGGAGAAACGGCAGCAGCATCAGCATCCCCCCGTCGTGGACGATCCACCACACGTCTATGTAGCCGTCGGTGGGCGGCTCGCTATTGCTGGGGAACAGGGAGATGTTTTTGGGCACCAGCAGAGCCAGGTGGGCCGCCGTGGTCACTCGGACCGTATCTGGAAGCAGGAAACAAAGGGAGGGGGGGGTTGTCAGCTGACGGGCTTTTGAGTGGAGGAAAAATAATAATAATTGCGTTTCTTCTCCTCTGTGACTCACTGATGAAGGTCTTCCAGGCCTGCGGGTCTTCGCTCTGCCTCCAGGTGTGTGGCCAGCCCATCACCACCGTGTTGGGCTTCATTCCTCCCAGGCCGCTTGACTGGATCATGTGACTGATGCCCTCGCGGGGCTTTTGAGCCACGATGCACTGAACAAAGCCCTTCACCCGTTCCTTCTCCATGAGATGCCTCAAAGTCTGAGGGAGGAGAGAAAACGGTCCAGAGGCTGTTAGCATTCATGTTAAATACAGTGCGACATCATAGGACTGGGCCCATGATTATTTATCATGATAAGAATTTTGATTTATCGCCACAATAATTTCCAACACCTCAAAAATTGTCTGTATTTCAGCATCGTTAGCTTTGTCTTTCAATATTCTCATTGTTTGTTCAATGAGAGTATTAATTAATTTGACTATATTACAGGATTCCTTATAAAAAAATGTTTTTGTTATTTTTTTGTGTTGAAGTTTTATTGACAAATAATTACTTCTTTCTCCTCATAGTACAACTTTATTCTTGAAAAAAAAAAATCATAGTCTGGCCCTTATACAATCGTCAGTCAAGATGGCCGCCCTGGACGTGCTGACATCACTCCGGACTGACGTGATGAGTGTAAAGATGAACCTGTTCTGCAGCAAGAGCCTCTCCGTAAGTTTGCAGGAAGTGTCCTGGGACGACCGTGCCGACGATGGTGAGGCCCTTTCCTGCTTTCAGCTGGCTGGCGAACGTCAGCAGCCGCGGAGACTTAACGTGGGCGTCTTCGTCCAGTTTTAGCAACACCAGCAGTTGGGGCCTTGGAAGTAAAGGAAATAAAACTGGATTTTACATAAATTTGTGGCCATTTGAATGCTTTAAGTGTATATCTTTTTCCATTTACGCATGAAGAAGTAGAAGTTCCTAAAGTGCTCTGCTCTTACCTCCAGTTCTTGGTGTGTGGTGGTCCCTCCTCCAGCCTGAGGAGGGCGTAGCGGGCAGCACTGAGTGACAGACCGCGGATCCCGTCTCCCCACTCCTTCTCAGCTCTAATGCACACAGAAATAAAGAAAAAGTATACATTTGCGCCGGTAAGCAGAAAAAAGAAAATGAGAAAAATGCAGTGGCGCCCCCAACAGGTGGGAAAGGAGGGGCCCATGACCCCCGCACATCCCCAGAGAATCACGTTTATGTCATAGAAAGTCATACAGCGTCATCTTCAATGAAGACATAACTATAAAAAATAAATACATAAAAATTTGACAAATCAACACACAAATTAATACTAAATTAACTAAAACTAAATAAATTACTAAACAAATGAATACTAAATCAATTTATTAAAATTAAATACTAAATGAATACATTTAAAATAAATATTCCAAATAAATACATCAAAATAGATACAACTAAAAAAATAAACAAATGATTGAATACTAAATAAATGTATTCATTTTGTTTTATTATTATTTATTTAATTAATTTTTACTGTTCTGGTCTCCCGTATAAAATTTTCTGGATCCACCACTGAAAAAATGACCAAATCAAACTACTTCAAACACACACACACACACACACACACACACACACCACACACACACACACACACCCACCACACACACACACACACACACACACACACACACACACACACACACACACACACACACACACACAGGGATCCGAACCATACTGCACATATACAAATGCATGGAGCAAATACATCACCATGGCAACATACCCATGATATTCAATGTATTTGTAGATCATGCCAGCGATCACCATGGCAACGATTGCGTAGTACCAAGAAGATATGAACATGAGAGCGAGGCAGATGATCATCCCCAGAAACGACAAGGTCCTGGACAGATGTGGAGCACAAGAACACTTCAGTCTGCATATGTGTGTGTGTGTGTGTGTGTGTGTGTGTGTGTGTGTGTGTGGTGTGTGTGTGTGTGTGTGTTTGTCAGTACCAGTGGTAGTAGGAGAAGCGGGCCTCCAGTTTGGGGGTTCTGAGCAGCGTCTGCAGAGCGCAGGCCAAGTTCACAAACAAGTAACACATCAGGAAGAACCTGGAGAGACAGATAAGTAAAGCTGGAGTCCGACAGGGAGAGATTTGGCTGACAGGATGGGCGACCGAGCCAATCAGGACCGGCCGTTCAGATCGGCCTCATTGGCTCACATTGTGAGGATGGGAGCGACCAGGTCCAGAGAGGCGATGAGAATCCCCAGCTCAGCTATCAGTGCCGTCAGGAGCAGAGCCCAGGTGGGTTCGCCGTTAGCTTTCCCATGTCCAAACACCTGGAGCACAACACACACAGACACTCAGCGAGGAAAAACCAGTGATCACACCAAAGACTTTACACAAGAAATGACTAAATAAGCTCTCTAAGCATTACACTTAGACTTAGACTTAGACTTGACTTTATTGATCCCTTGGGAAGACTCCCTCAGGAAATTATAGTTACCAGCAGCTCACAGGCAAAAATGTGGCACACAGTAAGCATACACAAAAGAATACAAAAAAATACAAATTAAATACAAAACAAAGAATATAATACAACACAAAAGGAAATTATAGCAATTTGGTGGATAGATTGACCAGTGATATGGTATTGCACTGTATGGTTTGGCCTGATAAATATGGAGTTCACATTTGTAGAAAAACTCCTCCTTCTTCCCTCTGTCCTGTGTCACCTCCGACCCCCCAGTGAGGAGTTGTACAGTCTGAAGGCGTGGGGGACAAAGGAGTTCTTGAATCTATTGGTCCGGCACTTGGGAAGCAGCAGTCTGTCACTGAACAGGCTCCTCTGGCTGCTGATGATGGCGTGTAGAGGGTGGCTGCTATCGTCCATGATGTCCAGCAGTTTGTTCAGTGTCCTCGCCTCTGCCACCGTCACCAGAGAGTCCAGCTTCATGCCGACCACAGAGCCGGCACGCCTGATCAGTTTGTCCAGTCTGGACGTGTCCTTCTTGGATGTGCTGCCTCCCCAGCACACCACGGTGTAGAAGAGGACACTGGCGATCACTGACTGGTAGAACATCCACAGCAGTTTGCTGCAGATGTTAAAGGACCGCAGTCTCCTCAGGAAGTACATCCTGCTCTGCACCTTCCCGTACAGGTGGCTGGTGTGTTTTGACCAATCCAGTTTACTGTCCAGCCACAGCCCGAGGTACTTGTAGGAGCCCACGACCTCAACCTCCGTTCCCTCTAGTACGACTGGTCTCGGCTTTGGTCTGGACATCCCAAAGTCTATAACCAGCTCCTTCGTCTTAGAGGTGTTGAGTTCCAGGTGGTTTGTGTGGCACCAGAGAGCAAAGTCCCTCACCAGACAGCGATATTCCTCCTTTCCGTCGTCCCTGATACATCCGACTATGGCTGTGTCATCAGCATACTTCTGTATGTGACACAGCTCCGAGTTGTAGTGGAAGTCACAGGAGTACAGGGTGAAGAGAAGAGGGGCCAGCACTGTGCCCTGAGGGGCTCCTGTGCTGCTGACCACAGTGTCAGACACAGTGTCCTTTTGCCTGACATACTGCGGCCTGTGGTGAGGTAACTATGGATCCAGGTGACCAGGTGCTGGTCCACTCCCATGCTGTTTAGTGAATTAATTAGTGAATAAATAATTGCTTCTAATCCTTAAATCTTTTATGCCTGTTAAGATTCTGAACTTTATTGCTCTTTCACAATGATGTGAATGTCCCAAAAAATGCTCTACTTATGCTAGCCGCAGCTAAAGATTAGCATTAACATGATTATTTGACCTTCATTGATACAGGTTATGTCATTGCTCGAAGGCAGGGCGTGGCCCACCCAGCTGTTTTCCACAGCTGTATGGTTGTCATGAAGATGAAAGGATTTCTCAAACATGCATGAGAGTCAAAGCAACTCTCCAGGTATATTTTTGGTGACATAACATTGGAATATGATGTAAAGCTGAAAACAAATTCCAATTTCTATAATACTGCTCCTTTAAATCTAATCATGTCTGTTAGCTAACATGCCTTTATCTGATTGACAAAAAGTAAAAAAAAGTGTTTATAATTTGTTTGATTGCCTTTGTTAGACCAGTTCCATCTCTGATTATCAGATAAATTCAGCTTAAAATAAAAGAATTCACAGAGTTCTAGAAAGCCCTTAAAATATCTCTACAAAGCTCACCTCTAAACTAAGAAACTAAACTGTAAAACAAAACTCAAACAAAACGTGACATTGAATCCCACTCAAAGAAGTAAAGGCTTGCTTCATCACCTTACAAAAGAAAAAGAAAATAGAATGACTCCTACCCGTAGAAACGGGATAATATTGTCTTTGGCGATGGCCTGCAGGAGTCGTGGTGCGCCGGTCAGCGACTGAAGGCCTGCGCCGCATGTTGAGAAGAAGGAGCCAATCACAATGACCCAGGGAGTCGGCCAGGCCAGCGTGCCAACAACCAGAGTGCCATCAACTGACTCTCCGAACCTGCACAGGCGAGTTAGTGTATATCTTTTGGGTTTTCATAGGTAAGTGAATGATAGAAGCAGATGTACTGACTGTCTCTGAGGACGACGCCGTCGATGCAGGCGCCAAACAACACAACGCTGCTCAGGTCTACAAGGATGCCACTCAGAAAAACAACATTCACACCAGAAGAGTCCAAACGGCTTTGTACCCACAAACTGAACTATGAGCTCTCAACCAAGGGACTTCCAGAAATAATCTGAGGCTTTTTTTTCACATATTTGAATTACAAGTAGGACAGATTCTTCAAAACCTTGTTAGGAAACTAAGACATGATACGATACAAGGATACAGACAAAAGACGTCGTGAGGATAGCAAGGATGGTTCCGATGGGGATGGAGCGCTGAGCGTCTTTCAAATCTCCCGACCGATTTGAACCGGCCATGATTCCTGAGGAAGAGAAGGAGAATAATATTTTTTGGGTTACTTTTATTTGCTGAACACAAAACACCTGCAATTCACTAACAATAAAAACAGAAGAAAAAGAAATAAGAACGTGCAGGCGAAAAAATAAACAAGTTACACATCAAAGTACAGTTGAAAACATTGTAAGCTATGAAGAATATGAAAAATGTGAAGAGGAAAGCAGATGAGGTCTAAAAATTCAACCAAACACGGCCCAGAGCCCATAGACATTGTGTGAAGTTCGATCTGACTGATTAACATGAATTACAGGCCTGAAGAAAACCACACATTAAATTTAATTAGATTTCACTGCTTTTAGTGTTCATTTGTTTATTTTATACGATATATATTATATGTATATATATATATATATATATATATATATATATATATACAGTCCTACATATAGGAGCCACCCCTGAATAAAATCCCTGCCTCCTCATGCCACCCTGTAGATGTTTTCCTAGATTTGATCAATTAAATCAATTCAGTTTTTTATTGGTATAGTGCCAAATTACATCAATAATTTTCTACATAAAAAGTTCACAAAAATGCTACATATTTTTTAAATCAAATTGAATATGTTACCTGTCATAGACAGGTATCATTTTCAACAGTTGGTCAATAGGGAGTTTTATCAATACGTTCTTAGAGGACATTCGTGATCCTGACGTGGCCCAAGCTGTAGAGCAAGAGCAGCAAATGTGTACCTGTGACCGAAGGGAAGAAGATGCCCACCAGCAGGGTGAAGGAGGTGGTGATGTCGGCGAACACGTACGGATGAGGCAGTGATGCTGGAGGTGACGAGTGAGAGGAGCTGAGTGAGCTTTTCTCCAGAACCTCGCCTTTGCTGATGTAGGAGCTCCACAGGTTCTCTAACAGGAGGAGAAAATTCAGAAAACAGTTGTTTTGGAGAACGTAGCGTGCCACTCCAGGTTTACTTATCAATTCTCAGTCAACGTTTATCCCATTGTTTATCATCAAGTTTGATTTGTGCTGATATGTGTACAGTGGTGAAGTGTTAAATCATTCTAGATTATTCTTTTAAATGGAAATACGAGAACAAATATTACCTGAAATGATCCACTGGCCAGACCAGGAATCCCTTTAATCTTGGTGAAGTTATTAGAGGTGAAGTATTCGTCACAGGTGGCGTTGAGTTCAGTGCTGTGGCAAAATTCTTCCCAAAGAAGTGTGGTTTTCTCCTCCACAGCTGGCGCAGGGGTGGAGACAATGACTGGTCCAGCTGTGCTGTTTTCTAACAGCAAGATTCAGACACATTAGCACAAGCCAACGGCTAAAACGCGCAACGACTCGAAGGAGGACGAAGCGTCAACCCACCGTAGCTGAGTGTGAAGTTGCCGTCGAAGCTCCACGTTGTGTCTTTGATTCCCACCGGGACGGTTTTATTACACTCGACGTGACTGCTGATGGTTCTGTTCCCCAGCATGCACACGCTGTTGAAAACGAGACCCGGCAGTCAATAACGACACCAACTAGTGAACGGGACAGGGTTGAAAATCTCACAAATAATACGGTCGCGTTGCAACCACAAACTTATTTTATTGGGAGTTTACAAGACAGACAAACGCAAAGTGGTGCATAGGTGTGAGGTTGAAGGAACATCTGAAAGGTTTTTTTTACATAGAACCACTTTGTGTCGGCCATTTGCAATGAATCCCTACACAATCTGACAAAATGAGGAATAAATTAGAATATTTTAGTAATGTAGAGTCAGCGGTGACACCAAGAGGGGCCACACTTGAAGAATGCTGGCAAGAAAACAGAGTCATCTACTTCAATGAAGACAAATGGAAAACAATCAACTAAAAAGAAAGACAGGAAGAAAGAAGGAAACAAAGGAAAGGATCTTTTTTTTTTTTTATCTGTGTCCCCCTAAAATGTTTACTGGCTTGGTCTGGCCAACCCTATTAAAATTCCCAGGGGGCGCAACTGGGTCGGCGCACTTACTCAAAATTACGCTCGTTGAACGCGGACTCAAACGCTCCGATGTAGATGGAAACGATGGAGACGATGACACAGGCCAAGAAGATGGAGGCCAGCTTGTTGACATACTTCACACCGACAAAGACGAGCAGGGACATGAGGAGGAGACAGATGCTGCCGTAGACCCGCATGTTGTTCAACATGGCCGCCCCGCCTCCTTTAAAGATTTCCGCCTCAGGAACAATGTACATCTGGGAGACGGAGGGGGGAGCGGGGTTAATATAAGAACCAATATTTTAGACTACAATCAAATGATTCAGGAATGTAGACAAAAATGCAAACACTGGTGGGGCGATTCGCAAAAACGAAGCCAAGCCCTACCAGTAAGATCTCGATGGCTCCCAGGATGTACATGGCCCCAGCGAAGGTGGTGCCCAGGTAGAAGCAGATCCCCACAGCCCCTCCGAACTCTGGACCCAGAGAACGGCTGATCATGAAGTAGGAGCCTCCAGCTGGAAGAGAGTGTAGAGAGTTAGGGTACACAAATAGTGGAGGAAGTTAAATGAACCACAGTGTGTAGAAGGGGACAAAAATGATGGAAGATAAGCAGAAGAATTTAAAATCATTTAGAAAAGACAGTGTTACAAGGGTATATTGGAATTAGACAATATGTATTTTGGGGAAAAACATTTCTGAAAATGACATTATGAGTATTTTTGTGTTTTTAGAAAAAGATACTATTGAGATGCAGTTTACTTCATTTGTTTTAGGCAAAATTTAATTTAATAATTTATATTTCTTACCCTTTCTGTCATCTCAAGGTTTAATAACACATTTTTTAGTTCAACTAAAAAATCAGATTGAAAATCAACTAATTTACAGGTTTATAGTTTAAATATGTCACCAACACATACAGAAAATGAAAACGTAGGATCAGGAAGAACTATTTCCCCACTTATTTTCTAGCTATGGTATAAATTGCAGCTTGAGTGTTTTCACATTTTGTCCCCCTAACAGCAAACTTTAGAAATTTTCTTAGAGATCTAAAAAAGGCCTACGTTCCTCGACTGATCTTATCAAGATGGTTAAAACTAACAGCACCTCTATTTTTGCTGATAGAATTGTAAAACGGACAATAGTAGTACAGGATGATAAACACATAAAGAACAAATTTGAACAACTAAAAGAAAAGGAAAACAGTGTTTGGTGTTCAAACTGCAAACCTTGTTGCTGTGAAGATTGACACACCCCTTTCCCAAACCCTGGGGAAATTGATTCTTTACCTTACTTAACTGGCTGTGTAGGAGGATATATGTTTATGCAACACTTGAGGAAGAGAGAAACCACTTCTGCAACAACAAACCCTAGAATCCAGCTTTACAAAAGCGTTCTTGGGAACCAAAACAATAGGTTGGGAATGATTGGGAGATTAGAGATGATGGGATGGTAAATGGAAACACATTGGAGTGGCCTACCCAGGGATGAGGCATGGCCAGTAGGTGGTACTAAGGTAAACATAGGTTTTAACATTGGTGAAGTTATGTGATGCCACAAGGTTCAACTATATGTCTCAGATATAGTTGTGCTCACACAGTTTTACTCAGAACTGGGAAATTCAAACTTCTTAGTTGGAAAATTCAACTGGAACGCCCTCTGAAGTCGGACTTCCATATACAAAACCCCTAGTTAAAACTTTCAAGGCCGACTTTGTGTTTCAATATGGCTGCTCCTAGCATCAACAAACATGGTTACTTTACAAGACACGCATGTAAATAGAGTATTGCAAGAGGTTTTGCACACGATGTCTACGGGAATCGCCATGTTGAAATTCCAACTTCTAACTAGACTTAGTCACTCTTTTACACGTGTCTTGTAAATACATGTTTTAACCACAGCTTACTGCTGATGCGAGAGGCAGCCATATTGTAATGCATAACACGTCTTACAAGTTGTTACTGGGGATTTGCTCCCAGTTTTCCAGTAGGAAATCTGACTTCAAAGGACATTCCAGTTGATTTTTTATGATTGGGAAGTAGGAATCTCCCAGTTCTGAGTACAACTGTAAAGCAGCATTAATCCTGTAATGTATCCGGGCGCATATTTATTTGCATTTGCCATAAAACTACATCAAAGCCGTAAAGAAAGTACCTCGAATGAGGAATAATGTCAAGACAGTGACAGCATACATAAAAAGATCCTTCTGTCTGCACTTAGAAGGATAACTGAATAATTTCTGGCGCCGAGTGTTTTTTGGAAAGCCAAACTTTTTATATATAATCCTTTGAATCACCCATAATAAACATGGGAACAGAGTGAGCATGAGAACTAAAAGCTCTTACGGCAGTGCAGAGTAGATAAACTCAAGCTGCATATTATCCAGGTTACATTTGATCTACTTTTATTTTTTTCAAAATGTGAAGATGCTACAGGCATGAGAAAAATCACATTACTTCAACATTTTATTTAATACACCAATCTACACACACTGTTGAAAGATAAGTCAATGGAAGGCATTTATTCTAACTAGGTTTTAATTTATGAACACAGAGCAGACAAGCAGCACAGAAATGACAAAAATCCCTTCAGATTGGGAAGAGAACTAAAGGGAATACCTGGCACAACTCCATTGGTGGCGATCGCGCTCATTGAAATCGCAGTCAGCAACGTCTGGAGAGCAGAAACAGACCCACAAAATGTTACTGGAAATGTTGCAATAGTCTCCATGAACGCATGCCGACACAGAAATACTGACGCAGCAGCAGCATATGAAGACGATGCAGAGGGCCTGCAGCACCCCGGCGGTTCCCACCACCCAAGTCAACCTCAGGAACAGGATGACTCCGAAGATGTTTTGAAGGCAAGGGAGGTAAACACCCATGAACGTCCCCATCTGTGCGGCGACTGAAACAGAGACAAAGTATCCGTTTGGAATTTATCCTTTATTTTAATCTCTTGGTCCTAAATGAAAGCAGGTTCAATGCTGAGTGCAAAAGGAAAGTTTTTCCAGGTGTGTTCAAATTCAAACTGTCTAGTTTCACTTTAAAAAAAAAAAAAAGAATGAGAGCATGCTCTTATTTTCATGTCTTTAATTTGGCCTGGTTACAAGCTAATCTCCAAGTGGTGTGGCAATATTTTGGTGATGCTTGTACTGAACTCACTGCAGAACCAGAAAGGAAGATTAAAATGATTTTGGTTGAACTCCCCCTGACCCCAACCCACTTCCTACTGTCTGGTGTAAAGACATGTCAATCCAAGATGGACATACTATGAATGGCCACACAGATCGTCTTGTCTTGGATGGATGCAGCTTATCATTGAGTGCTGCAGTGTACCGAGTTCAGGTCTCAACGCCCTTTGAGTCGTAGATATGATTTGTCTAGACAACAACTCGATGAGCAACGCAGAGAGGATGAGCTCATTCTAAAAGGGATCCCCGCTGCTTTCCACCATTTCTTCAAGCAAATTCAGTCACATTGCATGTAATTTGTATTAGAAAAGCTTTATTGTGCTATTATTTCACAGTAAACTTTAATTTTCAAGATGATTTGTAGCATTCGCACCTTGCTGGCTTTCTTCTTCTCCCCGATGATCTCAGCCTCCTCATGTTCCTTTGCTCCCTGCGTCAGGTTGGTGTAGTTAGCCAGGCGGTTGAGCAGAGAAGACACCTTCGGCCTAGTGTCCATCTCCTCCTGTTGGTCATCGAACAATAGTTGGAGATGTCACAGGTGAGAATGGGGCGATAACAGTGGTGGGGACATGAAAAGACAGCGATGAGTCGGGAACAAAGAAAGGATCAAAGTCAAAAGCAGGAAGATAAAGAGAGAAAGAGAAGAGGATGGGCGTTAAACAATCAAGAGGAAGAAAAAACCTGACTGTTAAGTATGTTATGGAATACTATACCAGAAAAAGGTTAGAGACATTTCCAGAAAAGCTGGTAATCTATACAAGCTAAAATTAGCTGCACCTACCATGCAGCTTTTTAGTGCAAGTTTGGCAGACAGAAAAAAAAAAATACCACACACAAGCACAGAGATTTTTGTCACCATCGGTGCTACAAGACAAAATGTTGCAGAAAAAACTTAGAATGTTTAACATAAAACAACAGAGATAATCAGTTTGTCTGTCAAACCTCAAATAAGGCCAAGTTCCTGTCGAAAAATTCGTCGTCATCCATCCCATGACTGTTGTTGATGTAAACACTGGAGATCTTAGAGTTCCCATCCCCTGAACAGCAAGAAAAGAGAACACACAAACACAAGACCGGAACTTTAATATGAGCACACAGAGTCGAGATCGCTGTCATTTTGATTCATCGAGGTCAAGCTGTACGGATTTATGCAGCACAGTCCAATGAAACGCTGTCACCGAATCCCTTCCCAGAGCCATCAGCACTCATCCCTGCACCATCAGCAGCGCTTGACTCAGCACCATCACTTCCCTCTTTGCTTCCCCAAGCTAACGCCCAGCAATCGCCCGCATGCACTTTGGGTCACATAGAGGTGCTGGAAAGTGCAGCTGGTATTCAGCACGAGTCTTTTCGCATTACAGAAAACAACACTGCAACATTAGGTGCAAACCAAGCAATGCGTGTGTTTTGGTTGAATACAGACAAAACATCAGGGTTCTGACTGTGTGAGAAAAAAAAAAAAGTTTTGAGACTTGGGAGCATTCCTGGCAAGCAAACCTGCTCAACAGGACGGTCCGGGTTCAGAGATTCATCTACGTTTCTCAGACTGCATCTACCGAGTCAGGCTCACAGAGCTGCAGCCTGATCACACCAGTTCTTCATCGCAAAGAAGAACTGGTTACGACACAAACTGCATGTCCTGCGATGAAATCCTCTGACACGACTGCTTGCTCAACCATCAGATTCATAGGTGTTGTAGTTTTATTAAGCCGTAACAACACTAAATTCAGAACTACAACAGATGGCAAGAACAACAGGAAATGTCTCAAAAAAAAAGTTTGAATGAAATGCACTAATTTGAAATCTAAAATTGAGAACCAGATATTTAGACGTTTGTTTTTTTTTTGTTTTTTGTTTTTGTATTTCAGTTTTAACTCTGATATCATTCAGAAACTATTAGGGTCAGGAAGAGCTGAAAGTAACCAACTGATACTGCCTGGAAACATATATTGGCCAAGCTAAGAGTCAGATTATGGACCTTATTGGTCTTCAATGTGCTTGACAGGCTATTGATGTTATGTTATCAATGTCACGGCTGGTGAATGTCAATAGATGTGTGACCATGCTGGTATTGGTGACAAAAAATTGATCAATTCTGAAGGTGGAACGTGAGCAAATACTAGTAAATGTTTATTCACCAGCAGTGGCTCATGCTGAGGAGCAAGAGGACAGCAGGAAGGAGGTCAACAGGTTCAGTGTGTTGAGGAGTTTCTGTGGCTAAAAGGAGGAATTGGTTAAACATTGTAGCTGCATCTGCAAAAAAAAAAAAAAAAAAAAGAAATGGACCGAGTGCACCTCTACTTTTCCACTTTTCTTTTTCCCCCATCAAATGTGACAACATCTTGTAGGGATGTTTTTTAAGCTAAATAACACAAGACACTTTGTGTGATGCTCCATCTGAGATACTACAAGTGATGACAGTCACTATCCGCTGTGTTAAAATTGATGAAAGTGTAACGGAGCAGAATTAATTTTTTCAATTCTCTACTACTGTCTGCTCAGAGCCACAGCTGCTAGACCACGTGTGGGTGAACCCGAGGGGAAAACGGCTGTTTGTCTCTGAAAGCGTTCCCAACAGAAGGGCTCCTCCGCCCAGTACTGTAATGGTGTCAAAAATAATGACTCGTAGAGGAAATAGCTGCTCCCATTCGCTCTGACTTCTCCCGTCATTACTTCAGGAACCTGACTCAGTTGCTTCAGTAGCGCCACCTGTCAGCAATTTTCTTCTTCTTTTATTTTGGGACACATAGAGACAGAAATATGGACAGGCTGTAGTGTCGCAGCGGCCCGATCGAAACGGATTAACCGTCTCAATGTCTATTTATGGAAGCTTATTAAACAGTGCGGGGCATCCTCATAACAACGCGAGTGCTTAAGTGGATCAGTGGGCTAATACAGTTACATCTCACTGAGCCAGTGTACCACTTGTGAATCGTCCTCATGACTACACTATTCTTACAAAATTACTTTTTCAACCTACTCTCTGAAATAGAGTAAGGGAGGGGAAAAAGCTCCCATGAATTTTACCAACCGGGCTGCTTAGTGTGACCGATCTGGAGTAAATAAAATCCCAGTGAGGCCACATAGGAGAGTGGCATTTATCGGTGAGTCCGATCTGACCGGACTAATTAACGTTAATTGAAAGCCTGGGCTCGAAGAAAGCCTGACATATTATTTTTATTAAGATTTGACAGCTTTTATTTTTAGGCTATAATTTGAGTGAGGTGCAACTTCTCCTTTTTTTAGCTTTCGTTCAATGACTTCCAGCTCCATTTTGTCGCTTGTTGTGACTGCAGAGTGAGTCGAGTGCAAATCATCTGGGGTGTGTGATTGATAGGAGTGGAAAAAGGCAGAGAGTATTGTGCAGTGCGCTGTGCTTGTTACATTAGCTGTGCTAATGAAATTCTGCACCTTGATTTCTTTCTTTTCTCAACAAAGAAAACTATCTCATCCTTTATTTATGCTATAATAAGTAGATTGACATAACTTTATATCATGCATTTAATCCTAACATGCCACAGAAGCCTGAGCCCGATCAGACCCAACCATTGAGTGAATAAGTTTGACCTGAGAAATTTTAATCCAAGGACAACCAAATAAAACTTGTTCAGAGCTGTAAATGTCACAAGACTTTTTAAAAAAGAAAAACATTTTAAAGAGCTTTAGGAAATTTCTTGGCATTTTTAAAGCATTTTTTAGGATTTGAAAAATAAAGATAAACATAAAAAGAGTATGCAAACCAGAGCTTAAAACATATAACTGGTCCTGTTTTTAAAAACATTAACTGGTCCCTTTTAAGTTTTAGAATAGAGATCTCTATGCAAAATCAACACCTGTTTTTCCCAAAAGATTGAAAGAATATAGAAAATCACATGATTTACTGCTTGTTTCACAATTTTGATGCAAAAATAAGAATTTAATAGGCCAGTATTATGCATTTTCCAAGCACACAATGCCATTTTATAGCACAATCAAGTCCCTGTGTTAATGTCAGTTCTTATAAAAATGTGTTATGTCAAATATGACTTAAAAGAAATTTTACGTCCTTATTTAATTCCTTAAAATTGGGCATCTATCTCTTTAAGAAACTCCTGCTCTTTCTGAAACTCCGCCTTCAGGAAGTCAACACAACAGGGCTTCTCTATTAACCCTTTAACAACGTTTTTACCAGCGTTTCACTGAGAAGCAGCAACTATGATGACCTCAACAGATCCACAGTTCCACCAGGTGTTTGCTAATATGTTTGCAAACGGACTAGTCTACTTTGCTGATGGCTAGTCTGAAGGAGCTGAGTGGGGAATCACGGGCTGCTCTGTGAGGCTCGGAAACTGCAGGGGAGGAGCTTTGTCCTCGAATGCGGCGCTAGATCCACCCAGCCGTTTTTTTACACAGCTGAATGGTTGCTCAAACAAGTTTGAAGGAATCAGAACAACACTTCAGGTATGTTTCTGATGAAGGAATAACATGATGACAAAGTTGACTTTACCCAATACTGCCCCCTTTAGTACCTCATGAAAATGAGAAAAATTGTCAAAATAATTTCCAGGTTTACCCTGGAGGCTCAGTTGAATCAAGGTCTGTACTTTGAGTGGGCCGTTCTAACACATAAATATGTTTTGATCTAAACTATTCAACTGCAGCTCTGATGGGATGTTGGGGTCATTTTACAGCTGAAATGTCAACCTTGAGATTGGAGCTTTCCTCCACACAAAGAATTTTGCATGTACACAAAAAAATATATATTTTCATGCACATGTTTATGTGAGATAATAAGCATGCAAGATGATTGCTAAATTATAATCACAATGTTTAAATATTTAGCACTCCACTACGCCTGTGAGAATGAGTGTGTGTGTTTCACCTTGGTCTATGCTGCTGCGGTCCGGCGTTTCGTTCCCTCCCATTCCTCCAAACGTCGTCCCACCTGCGGACCCCTCGCTCACTGGGTCGCTGCGATTCACGCTCTCCCTGGAGCCGAAGCGAACATGGGCAGACGGACGGGAGCTGATGTCGGGCGACGTGTCGGACATCCCCGGGAGGTCCTCGGCCTTGGTGGGCGTCACGGTGAAGCGGACCGACGACATGGCAGGTGGCTTAAGAGCGGTTTGCGGGACAGAAAACTAAGAAAGTGGGAGCACGGGGGGTAAGGACCAATCAGGGAGGAGCTGGCAGCACTGTGCTGACCTGAGCTAGGCTATTTCCCAGCTGATGCAGAGGTAACTTCTACCTCTATGGTTTCTCCTTTTCGTCATGAAATACTCCATTGAGGCAAAAACCAGGTTCGTCTTGAACCTTCGGGTATCAAAGGAAATTCTGGTCAAAATGTGGTTGTTTCTGGAGAGATGCTAGCATATAGCGACGTGATGGGAACCAGAATGTGGATTTGTCTTGTCTTCTCAACTCAAAGGGTTTTTGAACAAGACATAAGAAGAGTCTCCCACAAAATGCCTTCCATCGTTGATTACATCCAGGACGGTAGAGGATAGACAGAGAAAGACAGAGAGAAACAAAAAAACAGGAGAGAAAAAAAATGAGAAGTCTGATCTTTGCAAGTGAAATAAAAACATTTGCTCTAAAATAAACTGACATGGGAGTTTCGCTTTTTGTAAAATCGGTAGCAGCAACACGCAGCACCGTGTCATGTGTCTTGTGGAAGACAATCAATTTCAGATTTCAACAATACCTCCTCTGTTTGACCATGACCAATGACTAACTGGAAAAAAGAGCAAGTACACTACATTCATGTGGCATTCATCTGACACGAGGCAAACTTCGCTTTACCTTACATTCTACGTATATAACCAAGCTTTAGTGAGAGTGTTATCATCCTGACAGAATGAGTGTCTGAGGTGTAAAACAACCAGGAATGAACAGTCAGAGCACAAAAAAAAAACTGAGCTTCAATTTATATGATCAAAAGCTAAAAAGATCAGTGGATATAGCTGAACTGGGATTTTCCCCCCTCTCTCTCTCGCTTTCTTTCTTTTAGACTTGGAATATAATTTAATAATTAAAGGAGAGCGGTTCTAACCGGTTAT